>NW_011494720.1:2865435-2905898 GCF_000754665.1 Bison bison bison
GGGGTTCAAAGAAGTATGAGGCTAAATTAAGCAAGTGTTGCTTCCCAGGAGACTCTACTTTTATCAAGTGTTCTTATTTTACTGAAGTCCTCAGCCCCGAATCTAACCCTCTTCCCTAAGAATGATCGCAGGTGCTCTCTCTCTGGCCTGGGCATATGTCTTGTCTCGGACATCAGGACCCCTGGAGCCAGAATTTTGAGTGAGAGAAGTTGATGTCAGGGCAAGAGTCCTGGATTACTAGCTGAGGTGTTGATGCTCAGGCTGGAAGCAGCCTTCCAGGTCAGTTCCATAGCGATCAGGTCTGATAATTGTGCAGTTCGCAAGCGGAGCCCAGCTTGATAGTGAAGGAGCTTTGGGTACTTACTGCATCCTGAGCGTTAGATTGCATCTCCAATGATTAGATTGAAGTGTTTGTGAGGGTGAATTAGGGAAGCGGGTGTCTCTTCAGATGTGACATCTGTGGGAAGAGAAGTGAGTTCCTGGCAGGAATGATTAGGCTTTTTTCCCCCCTCATTCTTATTTAAAATGGATTGCCTGTAAATATGGGCTTCCCAGGTAAATCAGCCCGTAAAGAATCCGCCTGCCAATGCAGGAGATAGGAGACCCGGGTTCATCCCTGGGTGGGGAAGATCCCCTGGAGTAGGACATGACAACCCACACCAGTATTCTTGCTTGAAAAATTCCATGGATAGAGAAGCCTGGCAGATTACAGTCCATGAGGTCATAGAGTTAGACTGGACTGAGCACCCTGCACACTTGTAAATCTGTATGGTTTCCCATTGCTGTGTGTTCATACATTCAAACACTGTTATCATTATATCAGGCTCCTTTACTGAACACCCACCTAGACTCCCCCATCTCCACCCCCTTCTCCACTGAATTGTGTCTCTGCTTGCTCCAGGGCCTTCCTCTCTAGCTAACCCTGACTTTGAGTACTAGTGCTCTTCACAGGGTATTCCCTGGGCTTGTGCTGGTCTGCAGATTGTTCCATATTCATCTGTGGTGAGAGCTGCCTATAGAAATTGAGAGGAAGAGAAGAAATTGAGAAGAAAATGATAGCAATTTGGTATTGCCTTGGCATCCAAGCACATTAGTTAGTTGGACTTTGTTTTATTCGTAAAGGTTTTTGTTGAATTTTCCTAGAATATTGGTCCACACGGTGCATCGAAAAGAAAAAAGTCCTCCTCCAAAAATTGGTTTGAGCAGCACCACATTCTATATAACTTGCAGATTTATATCTCCATCTGACCTCTCACAGAGCTCTTTTACATCCTCAGCTACTTTTACATCATTGTGTTTGTGCTTGGTCACTCAGTTGTGTCCAATTCTTTGCAACCCCGTGGACTATAGGCCTCCAGGCTCCTCTGTCCTTGGGGATTCTCCAGGCAAGAATCCTGGAGAGGGTTGCCATGCCCTCCTCCTTTTACATCTCTGCTAAGTCACAGTTGTGTCCGACTCTGTGCGACCCCATAGACAGCAGCCCACCAGGCTCCCCCGTCCCTGGGATTCTCCAGGCAAGAACACTGGAGTGGGTTACCATTTCCTTCTTCAGTGCATGAAAGTGGAAAGGGAAAGTGAAGTCGCTCAGTCGTGTCTGACCCTCAGCGACCCCATGGACTGCAGCCTTCCAGGCTCCTCCGTCCTTGGGATTTTCCAGGCAAGAGTACTGGAGTGGGGTGCCATTGCCTTCTCCTTTTTACTCCTAGATCCAATTAATTAACAAGTCCTGTCATCTCTAAAAGGTGTCCCCAATTCATCTACTTCTCTCCCGTCCCATTGCTGTAGCCTCGGTCTAAGCCTCTGTCAACCCATTCTCCAAACAGTAGCCGGGTAATTTTTAAAAAATATGACCAGGTCACATCATGCTTCTCTTTAAACTCTCCAGTGAGAGTTTGTTGCACTTTAAATACAAACCCTAATCCTTACCACAGCAGAGAAGTTTCTATTTAATCTTGCCCCAGCCTGATTCTCTTATACCATGCTCGAATAGGCCATAGCTTTGAGTGCTAGAACCACATTGCCCTGTGACTTTTACTTTCCTGAATAAGTCTACTTGCTGTTCCTTTTGTCTGGATGCCTCTGCACCCCCACTACTCCTTTACATAGTAGGCTCCTAAATATCCCACAGGTCTCTGCTGAGATATCATTTACTCCAATAGGCTTTATCTAACCAACTACCCAGTGTAATGTACCCCGGCATTCTTCTCTGTTGGATCCCCTTGCTTTATTATCTTCCACACATTATTCACTCTCTGAATCAGCTTGTATTTGTTTACTTGTATATTATCTCCTCATTCCCCTCTAGAAGAGAGTCTTTCATTGTTTTAACAAGATTTGACACATCCTACATACTCAGTATTTAGTGAATGAGTGCATGATTGAATGAATAAATAACACACTGAGGAAGAATATTCTGTTTTCCCTGACACTTCATCTTGGGTCCTCCTTGCTGCTGGTCAGAATCTCTTGGGTCCCAGAAGTACACAGATAGACCGTTTTGTTTCCCCTGTCCCCTCATCAAAGACAGCTCCATGGAATGACATGCGTTTCAACTCGATGCCGGAGTAGCATTCCTAGAACCAACTTTAATGCAAATATACTTGATAAGAAAAAGATCCTTGCTTCTGTGAACTTCCCTAAATTGTAATCATGGCTGTTTGGGCAGTTGCTTGCACCTGGGACAACTTGACTCTTCTGCTGATCATTCATTGCTGAATCCTAATGTTACCGCTTGGTGACTTCCTTTCCTAGCTGTTGGGTGTTATGTCATCCTTTATATGTTAGCCAGAAGCTTCAATGACAGCACTCTAGGAACTGGATGAGTTGCCACATTCTAAGTGTTAGAGAAAATGAGTGGAACCAGCCACTTCTTAATGACTTTCATCACTTGCAGCCTCTTGTGTGTATGTCTGGGTCTTAAGAACCATCCAGAGCGCCAGTGATAGCAAATGATGGCCAAGTCAATATTTCAATTCAATAAACTTTATTAAGGCTTATCATAGCCTGAAATTATGTTCTCAAGTTTATTTCACAAAATGTTGTGTAAAATGATTATAAATGACTCAGAAATGGATTTCAGTTCATTTTGGACATAGAGAAGCCTTCTCTTCTTTTTATATGGAATTTCAGAGCTCCCTTGGCTTAGCATCATTAAACAGCTGTGTGGTAAATATGAAAAGCAGCATTTGATCATGAATATTTCCATGACATTCTGCACGTGTTTTTCAGTGAATCTGGATACAGCAGCAGATTTTGGTATGGGAGGCACACAGGAGATTTGAACACAAGGTATTTGCAGACAGGAGGAATTGGAAAAGTACAGAGCATCAGACTATTTACAGTTCATTTACTCACAATTAGGAATCTCAGTTAATTTGGTATCCTTCAAAGGTTATTTCAGAAGGAAATTATGCAGTATCTTTACATTTTATTCTCTCTTTTCTCCCATGCTTGTTTATTTAATGATTGCTTTTCTTTTGAAAATGGAGGGAAGAGGGAGAAGTTTTGCTTGAATCTAGGAAACCCTGATTGTTCCATTCAGACAAACTTCTCCAGAATGGATTGTTTCATCCAGACAAAATTCTCCAGAGTGGAATGTGGAAGGATAGTTTGTCTGTTTAAATACATTTTTTCTTTATTTTTAGTAACTGGGGCTCATTATGTTTCTTTAACTGGTTTTGACCAAACTTCAGAGACATCCTCTTCTTAGGGAACTTATTTCGGATGGAAACCGAGTCACTGTGCTATACACCTGAAACTAACACACCATTGTAAATCTACTATACTTCAGTTGAAAAAAAGTGAAGTCATAAAGTTAAAAAAAAAAAAAAGAAGTGTTTAGGATGAATCAGAGAAGACAAAAAAATACTTGTATTTCTTTGATAATATTTGGAGATGAGTAAAAGGGAAGAAGACAGTCTGCCTCTCAAATATATGAATGAGATGTAGAGTTACGCATTTCATATATATTTTATTTTTTAAATAAATCATTGGTTGTTAATATCCCTTTAATTGTTTAACTGACCATTATTGAACTTAGAAGGCTCAATAATATTCTTTCAGAGTAGCATGAGTGAATTTATACTTCAGTGCCATTGAATGAGTCCACAGAAGTAGATATTAACACCTTCATGTGGTTTTTGTCAGTTATACCCAACTGTGCACACCATATATTCCCACAATGGCTTGGCAATATAGAGTTGTTTTTGAGTCATAATATCAATAACCTCAGATATGCAAATGATACCACTTTTATGGCAGAAAGTGAAGAGGAACTAAAAAGCCTCTTGCTGAAAGTGAAAGAGGAGAGTGAAAAAGGTGGCTTAAAGCTCAACATTCAGAAAACGAAGATCATGGCATATGGTCCCATCACTTCATGGCAAATATATGGGGAAACAGTGGAAACAGTGTCAGACTTTATTTTTTTGGGCTCCAAAATCACTGCAGATGGTGATTGCCACCATGAAATTAAAAGACACTTACTCTTTGGAAGGAAAGTTATGACCAACCTAGATAGCATATTGAAAAGCAGAGATATTACTTTGCAAACAAAGGTCCATCTAGTCAAGGCTATGGTTTTTCCTGTGGTCATGTATGGATGTGAGAGTTGGACTGTGAAGAAAGCTGAGCGCTGAAGAATTAGTGCTTTTGAACTGTGGTGTTGGAGAAGACTCTTGAGAGTCCCTTGGACTGCAAAGAGATCCAACCAGTCCATCCTAAAGGAGACCAGTCCTGGGTGTTCATTGGAAGGACTGATGCTGAAGCCGAAACTCCAATACTTTGGCCACCTGATGTGAGGAATTGACTCATTGGAAAAGACTTTGATGCTGCAAGGGATTGGGGGCAGGAGGAGAAGGGGACGACAGAGGATGAGATGGTTGGATGGCATCACCAACTTGATGCACATGAGTCTGAGTGAAGTCCGGGAGTTGGTGATGAACAGGGAGGCCTGGCGTGCTGCGATTCATGGGGTCGCAAAGAGTCGGACACAACTGAGCGACTGAACCGAACTGACTGAAGTACATTATAGAAGTTCTCAGTAGATGAAGCCCGCATACTCACATTCTGTTTGGTACAACAGATCTCTCGTGTGATGTTGGACAACAGTCCTCTGCTCCACCACGGAAAAATAGTCAAGTGTTTATCTCACTTAGAGCACATGATAGTCATCAATTATTACAGTTAGATCCTTTGTGGATGGAGAAAAGTTCCAGAACTTAATGGTCTATGTTGTATTATTGTGAGATTTTAAAAGTCTCTAAATAATGATTGCCTGATTGGGGAATAGGCTTCTGCTTTGTCAGACCTACTTCCAGAGCTTGATGAAGGAAGAGGGGAGAGAGGCAGTGATTTAATTTCTCACCATCTTTTCTAGGCTTGGCTCATGGCAGGGCAAGATCAGAGATGCAGAAAGTCAACACAGATCTTTCTATTTATGTGTATGGAGAGGAGTAGTTTTCTAAATGTGTCTAGTATTCAAAAGGGTCCAAGTGATTAAATTTTGAGTCCCATATTGAAATATACTTAAGTTGCAGATCAGAAAATCTATGCTCACATTGCCAAAGGCTTCTTAAAGTCTCCATGATTTCTTGATTTTCTTTGAACTAGTTTTATAGTGTGGATATGTTGCTATAGTATTGAAAATCCTGTACAGTCTCACCTGTCTTCACATTTGAATATTAGTATCATTTACCTAATGCTAAATGATTGCCTATTCAAGTTTCTTCCATCTAATCATTCATTTATTCATTCACCCATTCACTTAAAATGCTCTTTGAAAACATCTGTACTGGCATCATGGGGAATAAAAATACAGTAGGAAATATTGTAGTGCTCAATGAGAATTTATAATCTAAGTGAGATAGGCTTTACTTCCATGAAGTTACCAGAAGAAATCAATGAAAGCACTTCATTTGTTTTTATCTTTTATCCAGGAGGGAGACAAGAGAACAATGAAAAAGGAAATTGTATGTTTTACAATCAGAACTCTCAACTGCACAGCATAGAAATGACACAGGATCAAAGTAGCCCATTGAAATGCACCTGGAGAACTTTCTTTGTATTGCCCAGGACTGGTTTTGAATGGTTCTCATATTTACAGTAAGAATCCAAAGGAAGGATTGAGAATATAACATATTTAAATAGAAAGTTACTTGATATACTTTTGGTTGACAGCCACTTAGAAAATATTAAGCACCTTCAATACGCGAGGCCCTGTGCAAGGCTCTGTGAAGGTTGTATAGATGAATCAAAACATAAGAAATGAAGCGGTGATCATGCTGGGGAGCTGAAGGGTGACTGTGGCCCTTTGAATAACTAGGAAAAATCAGAGACCATTGGCAATATATGCTGAGATGTGAAGAAGGGTATTTGGGTTAGAAATCACAGTATGGTGAGAGAGGGGTTAAAATCTCAGATGTGGCAAATTCATTTTATCTCCACACCAACTCTAGTTAACATCTGCTAGTATTGTGTTGTACGGAGAAGGCAGTGGCACCCCACTCCAGTACTCTTGCCTGGAAAATCCCATGAAGCCTGGTAGGCTGCAGTCCATGAGGTCGCTAAGAGTCGGACACGACTGAGCGACTTCACTTTGACTTTTCACTTTCCTGCATTGGAGAAGGAAATGGCAACCCACTCCAGTGTTCTTGCCTGGAGAATCCCAGTGACGGTGGAGCCTGGTGGGCTCCCGTCTATGGGGTCACACAGAGTCGGACCCAACTGAAGCGACTTAGCAGCAGCAGCAGCAGTATTGTGTTGAGTAGAATTCTGAGGTCACATCTAAGATTAAGGAAGAAATATGATGGTAATTGTTAGCAATATCTGGTATGTTTCTAATATGTTACATCTGTCTGGTGTTTGAAATCCCTGTTCTAGTCAATAGGGAGTCCAATGAATCTGAAAAAGGGGTAGCTGTCTATATTCAGGATAATAGGTCTTGAAACTCTGAAACTGTTGTTTTCCTTTTAACATTGGTACTTGGGAAACAATGAATTCACTTGATAAATAAACTAGGATAATGGAAATTGATCTCTAAATTTCTTTCTTGGGATTTGGCAAATACATATTAAAGGCTTTGAAAAGTTCCTTAACAAGAAAAAGAAAAAATAGAAATCCCTAACCATGGAGCTTGGAGAAGGCAATGACACCCCACTCCAGTACTTTTGCCTGGAAAATCCCATGGACGGAGGAGCCTGGTAGGCTGTAGTCCGTGGGGTCTCTAGAGTCGGACACGACTGAGCGACTTCACTTTCACTTTTCACTTTCATGCATTGGAGAAGGAAATGGCAACCCACTCCAGTGTTCTTGCTTGGAGAATCCCAGGGATGGGGAAGCCTGATGGGCTGCCATCCATGGGGTCGCACAGAGTCGTACACGACTGACGCGACTTAGCAGCAGCAGCAGCAGCAACCATGGCTTATATTCATAATGATGGAGACAAGCAAAAATCAAGGTTAATAAAAAAAAAATGTATGGCAAGTTAGACAACTGTAAGGGGAAAGCTTAAGAGGACCTGTGATTGTGTGAGGACATCTGAGTTGAAAAGGATTCTGAAATTGTACACAGGGTAAAAAAAAGTCCTCACTAAGGAAGTAATATTTGAGTAAAGACATGCAGGGAGCAAGAAATTGAGTTAGTGGGTCCCTGGAGAAAGAACATTCCAACAGAGCTATCAACCAGCACAAAGGCCCTGAGGTGAGAGTGTGTGTGTCACAGTCACAACAGCAGTGAACACCCTGGGGAGGGCGGGCTGGGGGGTTGTGAGAGATAAGGTTAGAGAGAGAAAGAGAAGGTAATCGTGTCCTGCCTTGTAGCTCAGGATGTTGGCTTATACTTTTGGAGAATTGAAGAGCCATCAAAGGATTTTGAATAGTGGAATGCTGTGAAAGAAGATTGTTTGCAGTGTGTATATAATACAACATCCTAAAAAATTGTTGTTGTTCAGTCACTAAGTCATGCCCGACTCCTTGAGACCCCATGGACTGCAGCATGCAAGGCTTCCCTGTCCTTCACTCTCTCCCGGAGTTTGTTCAAACTCCTGTCCGTTGAGTCGGTGATGTCATCCAACCATCTCACCCTCTGTCTCCCTCTTCTCCTCCTGCCCTCAATCTTTCCCAGCATCAAAGGATTGCTAATTATCAGTAAGAAAATGATAACAACCAAAAAAAAAAAGAAAAAGACAACAATCAAATAGAAAATGGGGCGAAATGAAAATAGGACCACTCTGGCTATGACCTAGGGAGCGAGGACAAAAGCAGAAGCCAGGAGTGGGGTTAGGGAACAATTGTATTCAACTCCGTGAGGGATGATGGTGACGTGGACCAGAGTCACCATGGAAGTCTGTAGGAGTAGTCAGAGGTTTGATACATTTTCAAAGCAGCGCTTATAGGATTTGCTGACTGCCTGGATGTGTGGTATAAAAGAATTTGAGGAATCAAAGATGACTCCACTGGTTTTGGCCCCATCACAGAAACTTTCCGTTAATAATAATGTGCCCAACTTCCTGCTTTCATAGCCCGCCTATCCCCACAGCTGAGACCAATAAATTGCTATAAACAGGCTTAACCAACAGTTCCTGTGGGGCCTCTTGGTTCAAAGAGCAGAAGGAATTCCAGAAAAAGGCAATCCAGAGAGACCTGTAGGCACAGCCCGTGGGCTCTGCACCTATCAGAGCTCCCCAAGGTGCAGTTGTGACCTTGGATCCTGGCCTCAGATCACCTCCTTTTGTTTTGCTCCTACTGCCTCTGAACGCCTGCTTTGATCGTCTGGAATAGAAGGGCCACTCTATTATCCAAGTGCTTAAAAGCAATGAGGTCCCACTTTAGTGCTGCATGACCGGCTACCTGCTTCCAAAGCCCTTGCTGCCAACCACCTGCCTGCCTGCTTGTCCATCCGTTTCCCATTGCCAGATCCTTGACACCAAGATCTGCCTAGCTGCCAGGACATCTGCCTGTTGCCTACTGTTGGACCTCTCTGGCGCCGGCAACTTGCCATTCTGGCCTGGACCTTTGCCTGCTCCCCACTGTCCCCAACTCCTAAAGTTCTGTGGCTTTTCCCATGTGTTCACTTCTTTCCGGTTCTTATGAGAATTCATTCATATAAGGATTCGTTCATTCATATCTGCATTCATGCATTCAAATTAACATTTAATCAGTGCTAACTCTGAGTCATCTATCTGTTGGAGACTGTAGGTAATAAGTGAATAATACATAAGCTCTATTTCCTATGTCATAGAGAATCTCCCTCAGAGAAGGCAATGGCACCCCACTCCAGTACTCTTGCCTGGAAAATCCTATGGATGGAGGAGCCTGGTGGGCTGCAGTCCATGAGGTTGCTGAGTCGGACACGACTGAGGGACTTAACTTTCACTTTTAACTTTCATGCATTGGAGAAGGAAATGGCAACCCACTCCAGTGTTCTTGCCTGGAGAATCCCAGGGACAACAGAGCCCCGTGGGCTGCCGTCTATGGGGTCGCACAGAGTCGGACACGACTGAAGTGACTTAGCAGCAGAGAATCTCCCAGAGTCTAGGAGGATGTGGACTGATGAGGGAAAGAGTCATGTAAACTATATTTATAGAAAATTGTGATAATTGCCCTCCATCTACCATCATCTTTTTAAAAATGGGATCATTTTGCTGCTATCCAAGAGTGTCGTGGAGCTTCCCCTGGCTCAGTTAGTAAAGAATCCGCTTGCAATGCAGAAGACCTGGGTTTGATCCCTGGATTGGGAAGATACCCTGGAGAAGGGATTGGCTCCAGTATTCTGGCCTGGAGAATTCCATGGACTATATAGTCCATGGGATTGCAAAGAGTCAGACACGACTAAGCGACTTTCACTTTCACTTTCAAGAGCATCTTGCAGTGTTTTACAGCCTGGGGTACAAGTTCATATGATGGAGACTGGGGTTTTTGCTCTCCCCATCGTTAGCTGGGTGACACCGGCCAATAGATTTACCTCTGTTACTTGAGTTTTTTCATCTTTGAAATGGGAATAATAACTCAATGTCTTACAAGGTTGTTGTGAGGATTATGTAAGACCTCCTTGGAAAGTGCTTTATCATAACTTTTGACACAGACTGAAGCAGTCAGTTTTATCATGTCTTCCTTTTTTTCTCTTCCTTCTCTTGCCTCTCCTAGGAATCTAAGTGGGAGTGACAGGAACCAGGAAGAGAATCCTTGGCTTGAGGGAAACATTCTCTGCTCCCACGGGTTTAGATTAGAAGTCTAGGACTCTCAGGGCGCCCTGTACTGATCTGAGTTCTAATACTGTTTAGTCATTACCTATTTATTTGGCCATCTCCCTCGAAGACTTTCACTCTTGTGGGCAAGGACTTTGCTTCCTCAGCATCTTGCTCAGTGCCATGTATGAAGACAGACCAGTAAATATTTGTTGACCTTGAACAAAAGGATGCCAAGTCTTCCCAGTGGTGGTGCCAATTGCATTATATTTGAAAGACGGCATTTATCACATGAAAGAGGAATAAGACTGTTTCAAGCATTAAGAATAATGTGAGCACAGCTCTGTGACAGGGCACCTCTAATGTATTCGGGAAATCTCAGGTCATGCTGGAGTCATCTATTTATCTGTCTGTGCATGGCATATGCTTTTGAATTTTGAAAAGTGGGCAGAAGCCAGGTCTAAAAGGACCTTGTATGCATAATAACTGAAAAGTTTGGACCTTTTACTGGGATGCAGAGCATGGAAGGATATAAAGAAGGGCCCTTGAGGCTTTTTGTGATCTAGTCCTCATCTGTCTTTTTCAGACTTGTCTCTTTGACTGACAGCTTAAACACGAAAATATTTGCACACCATCCCTTCCCCACCCCTGAAACATCACAATGCTTTTGTTTCCTGCTTTCTTTGCTTATACTGTTCTCACTGCCTGGAATCTCCCTCGCCTCCTGTTCACCAAGGCTTCCAGGGGCCCCTCTCTGCAGGCTAAGCATTATTCATCCTATAGCCCAGAAATCACCATTTCCAGAAAGTCTTGCCAAGTTCTGAGTTCCCTAACTCTCAGGCAGTTACTGAAGTTCACATTCAATGAGCACACACTACATGTTAAGCACCCTGGTGTCTACTTGGTGTCTATAATTTGATTTAATCCTTACTAGTCCCACCCTAAATACTATAAAATAGATGCTATTCCTTTTGTTAGAAAACTGAGCAAACTGATATACTTTTGGGCGGATTTAGTCTACATTTTTAGATGAGTAAAAAAAAAAGCTTGGATAAATTATCTAGGGTTCAAGAGTGGCTGAGTCACAACACTAGATGTAAGGGCTATACTCCCCACTGTCTTTGAACTTGAACATGACACTTGGCTACCTATGTATTTTTTTTAAGCGGTATCAAGTTGGTGGAATATTCAGTTGACACAGCTTTCTTTTTTCAGTTACAGTCTTAAAACTTTCTGTGTCAAATCCCTTCTCCCTATTCCTTGATGATATCTTGGGCAAGTTCTATAATTATCTGGTCACTTTCCATTATTAAACTGACCTCCGCCCAGTTTTAGTTTTCCAAAATCTTTTTCTTCCCATTGCAGGACAGGCTCTTGGCACAAAGGACCCGGAATGAAGACTGGGCACAGTCTGCTCAGTCACTCTCTCCCCACTTCCTCTATCTAAGACCCAACTTCACTGGGTTGGAGGGAGTCAGGGAGGAGAAGAGTAGAGAAAAGGGCTCACGTCTCTTGACTACTGGTCTTGGCTCTCCTTGTTGACTGGATGTGCTTTGGAGACAGACACCAATGGGCTTGCATTTTCATTTGTATGGCACACATCCAGTCACTGGTTGTCTGCTAGCACACACGTAGGTTCTTAGGAGGTCCATGCAGGGGCACCCACATACAATTCCCTTATATTTGCTCCAACACCTCCACAAGTCCTCTAACACCAAATCCTGCCACTCATGGTCTCCCCACAGGCTCGTGTGGATGGAATGTTCTCGCTGAGTGGGCAGTCCTCTTAGCTTGGATGCCAGCAAGTTGGCTCAAACACAGGTAAGTTTCACAGTGTCCACATGATCATGAGAAATTCCCATGACCTTGTTATCCTCAAGGGCAGAACATGCAGAAAGGTATCCTGGCAATAACTCAGATTTTTATCCATCTAGTCATGGGGTTGATGAACAAATCTACCACCTTAGCAGGTGTCCACTCAGGGTGTGAAGTGATGCCCTGCCTATAGCATCACCCCTCACCTATGACTTTGCCTTTAAAAACATTCTTACATATAAAATATATCATTCATAATAAGGTGTCTGCACAATTTAGTGAACAATAGTAAAAATAATGACTGCCTTGCATTTACCATTTTGAGAATTAAAACATGGCCTAGTACCTCAGTTGTCCCCGAGTATCCACTCTGATTGTGGGGTTTTGTTAATTCATTCTTACACATTAAAAAAAATCTTAGCACAGACATATTGTATTCATTTTGTTTTGCTGACATAGTAAACTAGCACAAACTCACTCGTGGCTTAACAAATGTAATCTGTAGGTTTGGAGTCTGACATGGGTCTCGCTGGCTATAAAATCAAAGTGTTGATAAGGCTGCTTTTCTTTCCAGAGGCTCAAGGGGAGCACGCATTTCATGCCTTTTCCAGTTTCTAGAGACCACTCGCATTCCTTGGCTCATGATCATCTTCCATCTTTAGAGTCAGTGATGTTGCATCTCTGACTTTCTTCCTTAGTCACACTCAGTCTCCCCGCAAGTGACTCAATTGCTTTGTCTCCTTCTGACCACAGTGAGAAGAGACTCTCTGTCTTTAAGGATTCATGTAATTATTGGCTGGGTCAAAAATTTCATTTGGGTTTTTCTGTAAAATGTCGTAGGAAAATCCGAATGATCTTTTCTGGTCAACCCAATAGCTGAATCTACCTGAATGATCCACCCGTCTCAAGGTCCTTAATCACATCCTCAAATCTCTTTTCCCAAGTAAGATACATATTACCAGGTTTTGAGGATTACAATGTGGACATCTTTGGAGGGAGCATTATTCTATGTACCACATAAATATGTTGCTGAAAAACATTTTGTACAGTTTTACCTGGTTTCACAGTTTATATAAACAAAATTAAACAGTATGTATTCTTTTATGAGGCTTCCCTGGTAAGGGAAGAATCTGGTAAAGAATCTGCCTGCAATGCAGGAGACCCTGGTTCGATTCCTGGGTTGGGAAGGTTCCCCTGGAGAAGGGATAGGGTACCCACTCCAGTATTTGTGGGCTTCCCTGGTGGCTTAAATGGTAAGGAATCTGCCTGCAATGCCGGAGACCTAGGTTTGATCCCTGGGTTGGGAAGATCCCCTGGAGGAAGGCATAGCAACCCACTCCAGTATTTTTGCCTGGAGAATCCCCTTGGACAGAGGAGCCTGGTGGGCTTCAGTCCATGGAATCAAAAGAGTCGGACATGAGTGAGTGGCTAAGCAGAGCACATTCTTTTATGACTTGCTTTTTCTCTTAATATTAGGTTTTGGGTTTATCCACATTGATTCAGGAGATACAGAACATTTATTTTTGTTACTATGTAGTATTCTATTGTAAGAATATACTGTGCCATGATATGACTATAATATACCATTTATGTATCAGTTCTACTGCTAATAGATGTTTTAGTACAGTTGTCCCTCAGTGTCCGTGGGGGATTGATTCCAGAATCTCCATAGATACCGTAATCCATAGGTGTGCAAGTTCCTTCTGTACAAGTATACCTCGTTTCTCATTTTGTAGTGCTTTGTTTTATTGCACTTCTCAGATACTGCTATTTTTTTTTTTTTTTTAAACAAACTGAAGGTTTGTGGCAACCCTGCATTAACCAGATCTGTTGATGTCATTTTCCCAAACAGCATTTGCTCACTTCCTGTCTCTGTGTCATGCTTTGGTTTGGTAATTCTTGCAATATTTCAAACACTTTTGTTTTTCACTATGCTTGTTATGGTGATCTGCAATCAGTAATTTTTGATGTTACTATCATAATTGTTTGGGGGCACCACGAACTGTGTGCATACAAACTGGGAAACTTGTTTTGTGGGTGTTATGACTGACCCATTCACCAGCCATCTCCCATCTCCTTTCCGAAGCTCCCCCTATTGCCTAAGACAAATCAGTACTAACATTAGACCAATTAATAATCCTATTGTGGCCCCTAAGTGTTTAAGTGAAAGTTGCATGTCTCTCACTTTAAATCAAAAGCTAGAAATAATTATGTTTAGAGAGGCAGGCATTTTGAAAGGTGAAATAGGCTGAGAGCTAGTCGTCTTGAGCCAAACAGCCAAGTTGTGAATGCAAAGGAAAAGTTCTTGGAGGAAATTAAAAGTGCTACTCCAGTGAACACATAAGTGATAAGAAAGTGAAACAGCCTTATTGCTGATTCAGAGAAGGTTTTAGTGGTGTGGATAGAAGATTAAACCAGCCACCGCATTCCCTTAAGCCAAAGCCGATTCCAGAGCAAGTCCCTAACTCTCTTCAATTATCTGAAGGCTGAGAGAGGTGAAGCAAAGTATGAAGCTGCCAGAGGTGATTCCTGAGATTTAAGGAAAGACGCCATCTCCATAATGTGAAAGTGCAGAGCGAAGCAGCAAGTGCTGATGTGGAAGCTGCAGCAAGTTATGCAGAAGATCTAGTTAAGATCATTAATGAAGGTGCCTGTACTGAACAACAGATTTTTTAATGTGGGTAAAATAGCCTTCTGTCAGAAGATGTCATCTAGGACTTCCGTAAAGAAGAAATCAATGCACAGCTTCAAAGGACAAGGTGACTCTCTTCTTAGGGGCTAATGTAGCTGGTGACATCAAGTTGAAGCCAATGCCCATTCACCATTCCCAAAATCCTAGGGCCCTTAAAAATTGTGCTGAATCTGCTCTGTGCTGAGTCATGTCTGACTCATTGCAACCCTATGGACTGTAGCCTGCCAGGCTCCTCTGTCCATGGAATTATCCAGGCAAGAATACTGGAGTGGGTTGCCATTTCCTCCTCCAGGGGATTTTCCTGACACAGGGATGAACCTGCATCTCCTACACGGGAGCCCAAGTCTGCTCTACCTGTGCTCTAGAAATGGAACAACAAAACCTGATGACAACAACCTGTTTACAACATGGCTTACTGAATATTTTAAGTCCACTGATGAGACCTACTGCTCAGAAAAATAGATCACATTCAAAATATTACTGCTCATTGACAAAGAACCTGGTCACTCAAGAGTTTTGATTTAGATGTACAGTGAGGTCAATGTTGCTTTTATCCCTGTTAACTCAACAGCCATTTTGCAGCCCATGGATCAGAGAGTAATGTTGACTTTCAAGTCTTACTATATAGGAAACACATTTTGTAAGGATACAGCTGCCATGGGGCTCCTCTGGTAGATTTGTTGTTGTTCAATTGTTAAGTCATGTCCAACTCTTTGTGACCACATGGACTGAAGCGTGCCAGGCTTCCCTGTCCTTCACAGTCTCCCAGAGTTTGCTCAAACTGGTGCCATTGAGTCAGTGATGCCATCCAATCATCTCATCCTCTGTCGTCCCCTTCTCTCCCTGCCTTCAATCTTTCCCAATAGATGTAGACAGAGTAAATAAAAAACTTCTGGAAAGAACTCACCATTCTAGATGCATTAAGAACATTTTTGATTCATAGAAAGAAGTCAAAATACCAACATTAACAGTGGTTTGGAAGAAGATGAGTCCAACTCTGCTGGATGACTTTGGAGGATTCAAGACTTTGGTGCAGGAAATAACTGTGGATGTGGTAGAAACAGCAAAGAACTAGAATTAAAAATGGAGCCTGAAGATATGACTGAATTGCTGCAATTTTATGATAAAACTGTAATGCATGAGGAGTTTCTTCTTATGGATAAGCAAAGAAAGTGGTTTCTTGAGGTAGAAGCTACTCCTGGTGAAGGTGTTATGAAGACTGTTGAAATGGCAACAAAGACTTTAGAAGATGATGTAAAACTTAGTTGATAAAATAGTGGCAGGGGTAAGAAGATTGACTTCAGTTTTGAAAGAAGCTTTGAAAGACTTAAAAAGCTATCAGACAGCTTTGAGTGCTACAGAAAAATTGTTCATGATAGAAAGAATCAATTGTTGTGGCAAGCTTCACTGTTGCCTTATTTTAAGAAATTGTTACAGCCACCTCAACCCTCAACAATCACCACCTTGATCAGTCAGCAGCCATAAACAATGAGATAAGACCCTTTACCAGCAAAAAAGATTGCAACTTGCTGAAGGCTCAAATGATGGTTAAAGTTTTTTAGCAATAAAGTATTTTTAAAGTATGTACAGTAATTTTTAGATATATGTGCACTGGGAAGCCAAAAAATTCATATGACTTGGTTTATTTCTATACTCGCTTTATCATAGTAATCTAGAACCAATACACAATATCTCTGAGATATGCCTGTAAAATGATGTAACGGTTGGCCCTTTATATCAATGTGTTTTGCATCCACAGATTCAATCAACTGTGGATCTATAACTGTGGATGCAGAGGGCCAACCATATTTTTAAGTTTTGGGCTATCATATACATTACTGATATGAATATTCTTATGAATATATCCTGATTTATGTGAACACATAGGTCTTTAGGGTTTTCTTTATGTGTGAAATTGAAGAAATTTCAAATATTTCTGTTTCATATTTGCTCCTGAGAAGTCAATCATCATCAGTTTATTAGTCATTTTTCTTTTATGTTATCCAATTTTTTTTCTGGATTCTTTTAAGAATGCCTCTTGTCATTATTTTCCTGCAATTTTACTACAATCTTGCTGTGTTGTTTTTTTTTTAATTTACATGTTTGAAATTAATCAGATTTTTGGAGCTGAGAAAGGCTGAAAACAAATATGTTAATTTTATCCTTCAAAATGTTATGAAAAAGAACAACATAATCTGAAGAAAAGCAGAGGAAGAAATTACTAAAGAAGTAAGCAGAAATAATTAAGCCAGAACAAATAAAAAGTAAAACAAATTAAAAAACTGATAAAAATCATTAAAAAAATCAAAAGTAAAATTAATGACTAAAAATAATGTGCAAATACTAAAAATAAGGAATGACAGGGAGAAAACCATCAAAACAAAATGAAGTTTTATAGATCACAAAAGATGTCTTTGTACAAGTTTATGCAAATAAATTTCAAAATCTAACCAACTGAAAAATGATTAGACAGTTTTTGGCAAAATTATAGATAAGGCACAGTGATTTTATTAAACTGTGCATTTAGGCATTTTTTAAAATTTGTGATAAATGAAACAATAGCATATATGTGTGCTTTGACAGTGTAAACACATCTGAATTGACAAAAAATGTAGGGCTGAATGGGAAGAGAAGTTGGAAAAGGAATGAACACACAAACTTCTTCCTAAATAATAATAGAGAACGAAAGACCATCATTTAAAATGACAAATCAAATAGCAAAGATCTGACCATATTTAAGTATAGTGCTGAGCACTAAAAAAGACAATGAGTACCTTTAGATGGTGAAGGAAAGGAGGGAAAGACTAGAAGAGAATTTTATTACTTCTAGTTATATAAATGTCCACACACACATCAATATACTCAATAAAAAACTAAATTGTATAGCACATTTTAGACTCAAAAGGGCTTTCATATTAATACACGTAAATAGAATTATCATTCTTATCACAAGAAAAGATTTCAGGTTAGATCATGCAGCTGCTGCTGCTGCTGCTGCTAAGTCGCTTCAGTCGTGTCCGACTCTGTGCGACCCCATAGATGGCAACCCACAAGGCTTCCCCGTTCCTGGGATTCTCCAGGCAAGAACACTGGAGTGGGTTGCCATTTCCTTCTCCAATGCATGAAAGTGAAAAGTGAAAGGGAAGTTGCTCAGTCGTGTCCGACTCCTAGTGACCCCATGGACTGCAGCCTACCAGGCTCCTCCATCCATGGGATTTGCCAGGCAAGAGTACTGGAGTGGGGTGCCATTGCCTTCTCCGGGTTAGATCATAGTAAACCCCAAATCTGAGATATATGCTAACGACATGACTGAAACCGAGATATTAAAAAGATAAGGAACATATAAAGTAAACTTATTAAAATGAAAGGGGGTGTCTCAAACTTGGCGTTGGACAAAATAGAATTGAAACTGAAATGCACTGACTGAGACAAAGAAGGGTACTATATAAAGCTAAAGAACAAACTCAAAATCAGTTCAAATAGCACAGGATTATTTTTAATGCTACAGAAATTATAGAAAATGTAAGAAAAATATTTTGAAAAAGACATTAAGAATAGTAACTTAAATCAAGATAGGAATCAAAAAGTGAGCAATCAAAAAGCAATCAAAAAGATTTATTTTTATTATAAATATTTGAGCTCATAAATTTTATATTAAAGATTGCTGAAGTGATGTCCCCAACATTAGAGCAATTTTTATTCTATTTTTTCTATTATAGCAATTATAATTTAAATTTCTATTTCCCCTTTGAAAAAAAAGAATTTGTAGGTGAAAAAGCCTTTTTGTACACTAATATTGTTATCGATAGCGTCACTGACTCAATGGACATGAGTTTGAGCCAATTCTGGGAGACAGTGAAGGACAAAGAAGCCTGGTGTGCTGCAGTCCGTGGAGTCACAAAGTCTGACATGGCTTAGCAACTGAACATCTGTTATCAATTGTGTCTTACTGCCTTATGATAAAAGACTGTTTTCTATAGTATTTATTTTCAATATATTTTTCATTTCTTAAAAATAATGTCTGATTTATATTATCCGAGCTACTGTGTTGATTATGTCATTATAAAATGTCTTTCATCGTCTCTCGTAACAGTTTCTTCAAGTCTATTTTTTTCATGTTACAGCCATACATGGTTTTTTTTTGGTTCTTCTTTGCATGGTATACATTTTTTCCATCCTTTTACTTTCAAACTATTTATGTTTATAAACCTGAAGTTTATTTCTTATGGACAGCATACAGTTGGATTATTTTTGAAAATTTATTTTGCCATCCTTTGCTGTTTAATTGAAGAGTTTAGTGCATTTACATTTAAAGTAATTACAGATATGGTAGTGTTTACATCTTCCGTTTTGCTATTTCTTTTCTCAGTGTCTTATATCTTTTTCGTTCCTTACTTCCTCCATTACTGTCTTCATTTAGTGTCAAACAGATACTTACTAATTAAAATTTCCATTGGTTTTAAATTTCTTTTACTATTTATTTTTGAGTTATTAGTGATTGTCCTGCAGATTACCATTAATATCTTAATTTACAGCAATCTAGTTCAGATTAGTATCAATTTCAATAATATTTCTAAAGTATGTTGTTGTTGAGTTGCTAAGCTGTGTCTGATTCTTTGTGACCCCATGGTCTGCAGCTTCCCAGGCTCTTCTATACTCCACTGTCTCCTGGAGTTTGTTCAAACTCTTGTCCATTGAGTCAGTGATGCTATCGAACCAACTCATCCTCTGCAACTCCCTTCTCTTTTTTGCCTTCAATCTTTCCCAGCATCAGGGTCTTTTTGAATGAATTGGCTCTTCACATCAGGTGGTCAAATATTGGAGCTTCAGCTTCAGCATCCGTCCTTCCAATTCAGGGTTGATTTTCTTTCGGATTGACTGTTCGGATCTCCTTGCTGTTCAAAGAACTGTCAAGAGTCTTCTCCAACACCACAATTCAAAAGCATTAATTTTTTAGCACTCGTCCTTCTTTATGGTCCAACTCTCACATCTGCACATGACTACTGGAAAAATCATAGCTTTGACTATACAGACCTTTGTTGGAAAATTGATGTCTCTGCTTTTTAACATGCTATCTAGGTTGGTCATAGCTTTTCTTCCAAGAAGCAAGTGTCTTTTAATTTCATAGCTGTAGTCATTATCCACAGTGATTTTGGAATGCAAGAAAATAAAATTTGTCACTATTTCCACATTTTCCCCATCTATTTGCCATGAAATGATGGGACTGGATGCCATGATCTTAACTTTTTGAATGCTAAGTTTTAAGCTAGCTTTTTCACTCTCCTCTTTCACCCTCATCAAGAGGCTCTTTAGTTCCTCTTCACTTTCTGCCTTTAGAATCGTATCATCTGGAAGTCTCAGGTTGTCAATGTTTCTTCCGGCCGTCCTGATTCCGGCTTGTGCTTCATTCAGCCTGGCATTTCACATGATAACTCTGCATATAAGTTAAATAAGCCAGGGAACAATATACAACCTTGACCTACTCCTTTCCCAGTTTTGAACTAGTCCGTTTTTCCTTGTCTGGTTCTAACTGTTGCTTCTTGACCTGCATACATATTTCTCAGGGGACAAGTAAGGTGGTCTGGTATTCCCATCTCTTTAAGAATTTTCCACAGTTTGTTGTGATTGATCCATGAAGTCAAAGGCTTTCATGTAGTCAATGAAACAGAAGTTGATGTTTTTCTGGAATTTTCTTGCTTTTTCTCTGACCCAACAGATGTTGGCAATTTGAACTCTGGTTCCTCTGCCTTTTCTTTTTTCTTTTTCTTTCTTTCTTTTTTTTTTACTTTACAATATTGTGTTGGTTTTGCCATACATCAACATGCATCCGCCATGGGTGTACATGTGTTCCCCATCCTCAACCCCCTTCCCACCTCCCTCCCCATCCCCTGCCTTTTCTAAATTCAGCTTGTACATTTGGAATTTCTCAATATCTGTTCTGCTGAACCCTAGCTTGAAGGATTTTGAGTGTTACCTTGCTAGCATGTGAAATGAGCACAGTTGTATTGTAGATTGAACATTCTTTGGCATTGCTTTTCTTTGGGATTGGAATCAAAACTGACCTTTTCCAGTCCTGTGGCCACTACTGAGTTTTCCAGATTTGCTGGCATATTGAATGCTGCATCTTTTTTTTTTTTTTTTAGGATTTGAAATAGCTCAACTAGAATTCCATCATCTCCACTAGCTTTGTTAGTGGTAATGCTTCCCAAGGCCCACTTGACTTCACATTCCAGAATGTCTGACTGTGGATGAGCAGTTATATCCCTGTGGCTCTCTGGGCCATTAAGTCCATTTATGTGTAGTTCTGTGTATCCTTGTTACCTCTTCTTAATCTCTTTTGCTTCTATTAGGTCCTTACTGTTTCTGTCCTTTATTGTTGAGACAGGGAACCAATTTTAATAGCATTGGAATTATCTCCTATTAGCCCAACCTCCAGCTTTCACTGAGTGGTTGACCTCCCTGACCTTGCAGTCATTTCACGTTTCACCTGTTGCTTGTAGTACTTAAGGTTTTAGGCATTGTGAGAACGTCCCAAGTTGCATGTGTTCCTTCTGCATTTGAGTCCTAACTTCTCTTTTCTCCAGGGAATTAACAATTATGGTCAGGAAACATTATTGGCCCAAGAACAGTTATAAAGACAGTGAAATAATCTTCTACTTTAAAAATCTAGAAAAACAAGAGTAAAATAAATCAAAAGTTACAAGGAAAGAAATAATAAAGTTTAGACAGAAAATCTAGAGAAGGGAAAACAATAGAGAAGACCCACAATAGCAAGAACAAGAATTTCAAATTCATCAATAATATTGATAAGCTTCTTCTTTCATGTCTTAGCAATGAAAAATGAGAGAAAACACAGTTATAAAAATTAAAATGGAAAGCTCAGATAATTTTTCAGATGCACAGCAATTAAAAGGATAATGAAGGAATGTAACATGATTTTTTCCCAATAAATCTGATAGCTCAGATGAAATGGACAATATCCTTGAAAGACACAAAATATCTAATCATACATAAGAAGAAATTAAAAATCAGGACCTTCCTATAATTTATGAAACAATTTAATATGTAATTAGAATTTCCCCCCAAATAAAAATCTTTGCCCAAATGGCTTCACCAATGAATTTTACAAAATCTTAAGAAACAAACAATTCTAAATGTTTATCAATGCTTTCAGAAAATAAAGGAAGATTTTCCTCTATTTCAAACTGATTTAAACCTATTGATTTTCCAACTAAAGTAAGCCTACTTTGATACAAAACCATGATTTTGTTTAAGAAAAAATACAATTACATGCCAATAACACTCATTAAATGTAAAGAAAATATTGTCAGTAACATTATTAATATATCAAATCACCAACAAATAAAAGGGATACATAAGTCCAACAGTTTATTTTAGGAAGGTGAAGTTGTTTCAACATTAGAAAAATCAATATAATTTACCATATTAACAGAATAAAGAAGAACAAACAGTCGTCTAAAGTTGAGATAAAGTGTTTGAAAAAAAATGCAACACATGTTTATGATTAAAAACTCTTAGCCAACAAGACAAAGTGAAGAACTTCCTCAGTTTTACAGGAGATTCTGTGACTATTATGGCAAAACTGTAAATGCTTTCCTCCTAAGATTAGGCTTCTCCTTTTCCTCTCTTCTTCTTCAGTCTTGTTTTCTTCCTCTTCTTCTTTCTTCTCCTACCCCATTTCAGTTTTTTCTTTTCCAGAACCACAAGTGGCGTCCATTGCTTCTGTCCACATCCATGTGTTACATGGACCCAATCTAAATGCACACGAGCTGAAAAATTCACCTGCTGCACATTTGAGCTTTTTTTTTTTTTCAGTGAAATTCTCTTTGAACACTTACTACTTTTTCAATTTTTATGTGTAGAAATTCTTTATATACTCAATGGACATGAGTTTGAGCCAACTCCAGGAGATGGTGAAGGACAGGGAAGTCTGGCATCCTGCAGTCCATGGGATCACAAAGAGTCAGACATGACTGAGTGACTGAACAGCAATATACTCTGATAAATACATTATTGCATATTATATATATTTCAAACATTCCCTGGTCTATTGTTTGTTTTTTAATCTTGTTTAGAGTTACTTTTGTTATATGGATATGGTAATTTTGTACTGGATTTTTCTTTGTAATTTGCGCTTCCTATGTCTTAAGAAATTTCTTCTTGTCTTGATGTCATGAAGATATTCTGCTATATTTTCTTCAAAGAGTTCTAAATTATTTAGTTTGTTTTTGCACTTGCTTATTTAAATCCATTAGGGATAATATATTATTTTTTCCTGTGACCTAGTTTGTGATGCCACTTCTGCCATATGTCAAGTTTCCATGTTATGAGCAGCTTCAGTTTTTGTTTCTAGTGTTTCCGAAGTTACTTCCATTGATATATTTGTATATATCTATGGAATAAAATGTTTAGTTACCATAGTTTCAAAATAAGTCTGATTCCTCATTTTTCTGTTTATTTTTTAAACTTCTTGGCTATTTTCCAACATTTACCTTCTCATGTACATTTTAAAATCTATTTGTCAGTTTTTAGCAAAAATTCTATTAGTATGTTGATTTCAATTACATTGATCTCTAGATAAATTTATAGAGAAGTTAAACACACATCATATTGCATCCTCCCTTTTAGGATATTTTTATATCTATTTGTATTTTTATGTCTTTAATGATATTCACCAATTTTCTCTATGTAGGTGTTATTTATTATTTGTTTGGTTGATCCTAGGCTATTCATGGACTTCCCAGGTGATGCTAGTGATAAAGAGCCTGCCTGCTAATGCAAGAGATACAGGAGACGTGGGTTTGATCCCTGGGTTGGGAAGATCCCTGGAGGAGGGCATGGCAACCCACTCCAGTATTCTTGCCTAGAGAGTCCCATGGACAGAGGAGCCTGGGGGTTATAGTCCATAGCGTCACAAAGAGTCAAAGAAGACTGAAGTGACTTAGCAGACACACACGCACGTGAGCTATTTATACATTCATATCTGGGACGCAACTTTTAAATTCCATATTTTCTTTCTGGATTTCAATATTTGCAGGCCCCTTATTTTATTGTATATGTTATTCATGTATCCTATTGTTTCCTGGACTTTTAAAAATTATAATATTTTATCCCCAAAATTATTTTTTGGTAAAGGATATGTTTGTTAGTAATCTCTTTTATTAAGATATTGTAGATAAACAGCTTAGAAAAGTGCCTGATATAGAAGGGGCTTAATAAATGTTGCTGCTGCTGCTAAGTCGCTTCAGTCGTGTCTGACTCTGTGTGATCCCATAGACGGCAACCCATCAGGCTCCCCCATCCCTGGGATTCTCCAGGCAAGAACACTGGAGTGGGTTGCCATTTCCTTCTCCAATGCATGAAAGTGAAAAGTGAAAGTGAAGTCGCTCAGTCGTGTCTGACTCTAGTGACCCCATGGACTGCAGCCTACCAGGCTCCTCCGTCCATGGGGTTTTCCAGGCAAGAGTACTGGAGTGGGGTGCCATTGCCTTCTCGCTGTTAGATAGTATTATAATTTTTATCATTACTACTGTTTTTTTGGAACATGAACTTTTCACCTGCAAATAATGACATATTTTTCTGTAACATTTTGTAGTTACATCCTGTTTCTTTTTCCTGTTATATTGTGTTAGTTTGGAGTATCCTGAGTGATAGTAGGAATTCACCTATATTTCAATCTGAGATGATTTTTGCTGTGGTGGTTGGTAGATTGTTTTATCAGGTTAAGGAGGTCAACTTCTATTTCTTGTTGGCTAAGAGCTTTGAAACAATCATGAATACTGGTTGATTTTTGCAGACATTTTTGCATCTATTGAAATGATTTCTCCTTTGGTATGGTAATATACAAATTCCATTGCCAATCACTGCAATACAGGAAGATAAGCTTGAGGGAGACTGCAGTGGGTGTTGAGTGAATGTCATTCTCTGCGTGGTGCACCTCTTTGGTTTTCAATATTCAACTTCTACCCATCTTTTAATATTTAAAATTGCAAATAGCCTCACAGTAACTCCTAAGTGCTACTGTCTAACATAATATATTCATTCCTGTACTAACAAAAACAAATCTCTCTGAAAGCGATGGCACAAAGTCTCATCAGTTCCTGCATTAATTTCTGCTTCATGTTCATTCTTCTTTTAGTTCACAACTTAGCAGCATCTTTATATCCTGTAATCTCTGCACTGAGGAACCATTACTCACACATCCTGTATAGTATCATAGGTAAAAGTGAGAGTGGAAAAGAAAAAAATCATATGCAAATATGAACATACCAGAACAAAGGAAAAATATGGGTAATCACTATGGACTTCATTTACAAAGCTGTACAAAAGGTCATATTTGATACATAATATTTATTTCCCAGGTTACCCTAGTGGTAAAGAACTGCCTGCCAATGTAGGAGACATCAGAAACTTGAGTTTGATTGCTGGGTCCAGAAGATGCCATGGAGGAGGATATGGCAACCCACTCCAGTATTCTTGCCTGGAGAATCCCATGGACAGAGGAGCTTGGCGGGCTGCAGTCCATAGGGTAGTTAACAGTTGGAGGTGACTGAAGCGACTTAGCACACATTTATTTTCTGAACTACTCCGTTTTCTCCTCTGCTTTTAGCCATTATCTTTACTGGGAAGTTTCTGTAGCTGACAGGTGATTTAATTTGTTTTCCTTAGAGATTTGAACTCTTGACAATCCCCCCTGTTATTAGGGTGCTGGGTTATTTCTGTCTCTCGTACAACTGCATGTGGGTGCATTGTGGGTGGTGGCAGGCCCAGCAGAATTCCCTGAATAATGAACATATCCCTCCTTGTGGTATCTTTAAAAACCCAAAATACATTCAGTTACACTCCTCTTCAGGTTATCTATGTCCATTTATCAAGCAAAGATGAAAGTATTTATATTGATTGATGCTTAGAAACACCTTTATTTTGATTTTCTTTATTTGTGGTAAATGAGAAACTCCAAGTGATGTACAATAACTGACCAAAAAAATCCTGAGCACCACTCTTTGTTAGAGAATGGCTTGAATATTTACAAGTGAGCTAGTGACTTATCATAGCCATTTTCTTTCAGATAAGCTTTTGAAGGACTCTGTGTGTGTGTGTGTGTGTGTGGTGTGTGTGTGTGAGCATGCATGCATATATTGCTCAGAGTTTCTCAGATATCTCCCACACTTAGCTGAGAGCAGAACCCCTTATCACTTAGATGTTTTCTTTGCAACCGAGAGGCTTGGGAGTTTCCTGCTTTTGTTCCATAGCGCTTGTGGTCAAGCTCAAGAGAAGAACTGAGATGGAGCTTTTTGAGTATAGTGAATCAGGTGTTGCATTTTTCTTGGACATGGTTAGGGGCAGTCTAACTACATCGCTCACTTAGATCCTAAAAGAAACCCAAAGGAGAGGTTGTAGGGTAGTCTTGCATTCCACCATTCCATTTTCTGGGGTCAGTCTTTCAGATTCAGACATGGCTTAAGCATTTCTTGTAGTATCAAAGACAAATATGACTCTAAGGTTACATTTTTGTTGCTTATTTTGTTGTTGTTAATAAGACTACACATGCTATCAAGGAACTGAAATGTTTATATACTGTCCAGAAAATAATAAATCTCTTCATTGGTAGCAAGTCTAACTGAGAGAAGAGTACAATGCTTGTCAGTTTTTAAGATCAGCTATTTCTACCTATTTTCTGTCCTCTTAGTAAGTGTTCTGTTAATTACTTCCACTATTATTTAAAAAATTATTAAGAAGAGGCATTATTAGGGTTTTCTGGACAATAAATATTCCCAACTTTAATTAACAGCTAGCACACTTAGCTATTTATTAAAAACTATTAATTAAAACTTCCCCTCACCTTATTCAAAGTTAGAGCTGTACAAGAATCCCTCCCCATATTACTAAAATGACTCGTGTGTGAGTGTATATTTTGAGAGAGGAGTTTTTTTCTGTGTATTTTTCAGGATTAGTATCAGTTTAATCCTCCAGAAGGAGATGGAAGTGAAGCAACCCACTCCTGTTTTCATATCACAGGGCATATATCCTTTTCACATTCTCAGTGTGTCTATTTCCACGCTTTTGAGTGGGAGAGATCTGCTGGTGAGCATGGCTTGTTGGAAACAGACAAGAGAGAAAAACTTAAAGACAAATTGACAATCCTTTTCCTAAATGACTCCGTTAAAAAAAGAGAAAATAGAAAAACTCCCGTTACTCCTTATTTTAGAACTTTTTATGGAATGCTATTTAGAAATGAGAAATGTTTAATAGTCATTGGACTATTGAATATAATTTAGTCATAGTACATACATGGATCCATTACTCATTTTTTTTCTACACTAATGTGAGTTAGGAAATAAGAACAAGAAATAGCAAATTAATATATACTTTTATGGTGAATATATTGTGAAAATAAAATAAAGTATTTGGAAAGAACTTAGAAATAATCTGCGTCTTATTTGCAGCTTACAGAGTACAGAATTTAATGCTTCAGAACCACTGGATATCTAAATTGTAGGTTAATTACCGATATCATCTTTAAAATCACTTTGCTTATGTTTAAAATATGATAATTAATTCGTTTGTTGCCATATCCAACTGCTCCTAGAAAATAGATTTCAATTTTTACACTGTGAGAAAAAATAACAATATAAAAACAGGAATGAATTAAAAAGAGGATTAAGTAAGAAGACAGGCAAATATTTTTATTTACGTCTTACAAAGTCATGTAGATCAGGTAACATTCTGAAGTTATTTTAAAACAAAGTTATGTTTTTAAAATAAATGGCATATAGTTTGATAAACAGGACTTCCCTGGTAGCTCAGATGGTAAAAAATCTGCCTGCAATGCAGGAGACCCCGGTTCAGTCTCTAGGTTGGGAACATCCCCTGGAGAAGGAAATGGATACCCACTCCAGTACTTTTGCCTGGATAATTCCATGGACAGAGGAGCCCGGTGGGCTACAGTCCATGGGGTCACAAAGAGTCAGACATGGCCGATAAACTTCGATAAACAGATAATTCAAGGAAAAGTTTCTTTACAAAATATTTTAAAGAATCTCTCACAGAACTAGAACAGTTTTTATATATTATTTAAATCAAATGAATAAGAACCTTTAATTAAAGAGTTTAAAAATATCTGGACATTGAATATGTTCTCTGCTGCTGTCAGTTTTGTTTGAAATGCTCCATGTTGTTGAGAATACTGTGAAATCAGAACCTTCATACATTGCTGGTAGGAATGTAAAATAATGTAGCCACAGTGGAAAAATTTGATATTTCCTCAGAAAGTTAAACATAGAATTATCAAATGATCCGGAAATTCCACTCCACTTTTGAACAATTGACAAGGACTCGGATACATGAATAGCAATATTCTTTGCAGCATTATTCAAAGTAGTCTAAAGGTGGAAACAAGCCAACTGTTCGTCAACGGATGGATGGATAAAGAAAACATTATATACATATATAAGGAATATTATTTAGCCATAAAAATGAATTAAACCTTGATATATGCCACAACATGAATTAACCTTGGAAATAATATTATGTTAAGTGAAAAAAAAAAGACACAAGATGGCAAAACATTGTATAATTCCATTCATATGAAATCTTTAGGCAAATTCATAGAGACAGAAAGCAGACTAGAGGGTATCAGGGGATGGAGAAGGGAGGAGTGGAGAGTTATCATTTAAAGAATACCATTTGGGGTGATGGGCTTCCCAGGTGGTGCTAGTGGTAAAGAACGTGCCTGCCAACGCAGGAGATGTAAGAGATGTGGGTTTGATCCCTGGGTTGGGAAGATCCCTTGGAGGAGGGCCTGGCAACCCACTCCAGTCTTCTTGCCTGGAAAATCCCATGGACAGAGAAGCCTGGAGGGCTATAGTCCATAGGGTTGCACAGGGATGATGGGAAAGTTTTGAAAATATTGGTAGTGGTTGCATAACACTCGCAGTGTAATTAATGCCACTGAATTATGCATTTTAATATGGCAAATATTGTGTTATGTTTTACCATAATCAAAGTATTTAAAAATAAATTTGCTACACCTAAGTTTAAGTGAGAATATTGTTTTTGTAAATGTTCATTCTCAAATAAAGAAACAGTATGAGAATGTAAGGATGAAAAATAAGAGTTGAGCCCAGGTTGGGGTTTAATTTCTATAAAGATACTGTTCTTCCTTACATGTGACAATATTTTCCTATGCTATTCTCACATGTAGCATGAAAATTTCCTTGAGACATTTAACTGGATTCTATCTGAAAATATTCTATACGGGAAATGAAAATACGTACCTCTAAAAGTATATATCTCTAAAGCTGTGCTTATGGTGTTCTTGATCCCCATCCCTTCCAAACTGTTCTTACAGCATAAGGCAGAATTCATAAAGAGAACTTGCATCAACAAACTCTGGTTTTAGTAACTTTAAAAGTAAAGAACATTTATGTGGTCATGAAATACTAAGCATCTGATACCGTGTGAGTCCTTGAAAATTTACGAAATGTAATAACAGGGAAGAGTTGAAAGAAAAAAGTTTAGTCTGTTTCAAATTATCTGCATAGTTGGAGCAGGTAACAGAACAGATAATCTTAAATGGATGATAATACACAAATCGATTAACTTTGGTATGGTGTTTCTGAATTTCCCTTTGAATTTGAGTGGATCTGGCAGTCTGGATGTAAATACATAATGGAGCCAAGTAAAAGTATGGCACCCAGCTTTCCCATCCCACACTCTGTAATAAACAGTACATCAGTTATCCAAATTTGCATTGATTTGCAATGATTCTTTCAGCCTGCATCATTGCTTGTCTGTACTGTTGCTTTCTAAGTTCTCTTCTCTAAGTCTTCTCTACTGAGATCTTCGTTTTCCACAGCTGAAGTCAGGATATTCTCATGGCCTTGATAAAAAGTGCTCAGTACTAAGGTCTAGAGTGGTGGAAGAGTAAGGAGTGGTGGTGGGTTAGTACACAAAGAAACGGCTGGTTCTCTTGTCTTAGGCTCCTATTTGCCTGAGTTCATTGAAACAAGCTTTGAAATGATTTTGTGCTCTTTACTCTTGAAGCCACATTCAAATCCCCCTTACCCCTGAAAGGACTTTTCAAAATACCTACATGATAATGCCATTTGTTTAAAATTATTTTCATAAATCTCTGTAATGCTATATTGTTATGCATTCTATTTAAGATAATAGGAAAATAATGGAGGGATAAAAATTATCTCTGATGTGTCTGCCATTCTGAATAGAGGCACTTTCTTTCCAAAATTAAGCTTAATGCACTTTAAGATATATTGAAAAATCAAGTAGACATGCTGGTTACTATGAAGCTACCACTAGGATCAACTATGCTAGACATATCTTAATTTTTATCTTGCACCACCTCTACTTATTGGATGATCAACGTAAATAGAGCAGGGCAAAAAGAGGAAGTTCTGAAATTTTAGGAGAATCTCATGTGATGACGTCAAAGACTCAATTTTCGTAAAATAAGTCAATTTGCATATCCCCATGTGCCTTTGAGAGAAGAATCTTCAGCAAGATTCCTGAAATTTATACCAGTCTTCTTGCAACATGATTTCTGAGATCACCCACTTGGTTTCCATGTCTGTTGTTTTTTATTTCTCCTTCCAGAGTTTCAGCAGTTTCTTCACCAATTGTGAAATCTGTAGAGAGACTGGGGCTAGGGTTTTCCCAGTGTACATTTCAGAAAAGAGGCAGTGCTCTTTCGGTTGTAATAGTCCTTCCAAAAATATGTGGCCTACGCTTGCTAATATTTCAGACTCCATAATTATATAGCACTGACTGCGTTTCCTCTCCTAAAGCCTCCGTCCTCCCCAAAAGACTCTGTTACCTCAGTTTATAGTTCTTTTCACATCACCCTAAGGATATAAGGCTACTGTCTGTTTTCAAGCAATGTTTTACTTATAAAAATTTGTATTTATAATAGCACTGTGACTTTTACAGACATAGATTATAATTTGGGGATTATTTTTCAAATTAATGCACCATCTCTTGGTTTCATTGGTTAGAACACATGAAAAAATACTCATGATCATGACCCAAGCCTTGAACAAGTTGCCTTTAATGGGAAACCATGCAGCCTAATACGAAAACTATTCTTTATTGTACATTCACACTCTCTCTAAGCATGCAGCCAAGGTGAAAAATCCTTTTTGTCTCCTGTCTTGTGAAATGAAGGGGGAAAAAAATCTATGTGGTCCTAAATGGATCAGGGAAAATGGTAAAAAAGACCCCAGTGACTGGTATTATGAAATTGTCCTTTTAAGCTCTTGGTGACTTAGAGTCCCTGCTGGAAGTCAGAGAGGGAGAGTCTTTAATCACTAGTACTCAAAAATGTTGATGGCCACAGTCATTTTGTGGAGCAAATCTGTACATATTTATAGGAAATGGTTTAGAAATTATAGTAATTTGATGTTGATTTTTATCAACATTATAAATTAATATAAATATCTTGTGCTATATGTTTGTTTTGCTGGAAGGCACTTGTTGAAAATTAAGCGCTGAGTCATAGAAACATCTGGGCAAGAGTGTGGATGACTCAGGACAAACTCATCACCATTATTGAAATTTAAAGAGCATGGCTTCCTGACAATGAGTCATGAGCATCAAATTTTCATACAGAGGGCAGGGGTCTCAATTACTTCTTTACACCTCCCTCACCCACTCTCTGCATCCCATCCCTCCTTGAATTATTAGAATTGATTTGTGGACTTCACTTGTAGAAGGAAAACATGCCGTTTTTATATATTTTTTCTTGCATTTCTTGCATTGATATTTGATGACTTTATACAGCAGGAATCACAGAAATTATATCACACAAATGATACTGATAAAAAACATAAAATAGAAGAACCATGAATAATAACATGGAATAGTCCCTTTGGATTATTGCTTACCTTAGAAGTTCAAGAAGGAACTGAAAAATGATGAGCCATTTCATTTCAATGAAATTCTAATTTATGAAACTTGCTAGTCTCAACAAAAATTAATGAAAATCTGTCTTCTCTATGGCTAAGCCATAGTTTTTGTGATGATGGTTACACCTGAAGTTAATGAATACTGAGGTTAATATAATATTGTATATGAACTATATACTTATATAGTATATCATATATACATATCATATGTACATACACACATGCACATAGCATATCATACATATATATCAACCACATACATGTAGTATATCAACTATACTTCAACAAAAGAAAGAGAGACAATAATATTACCTACATTCCTTTCAAATTAAGTCAGATAGAAAATTACATTAATATATCTTTCAGAGACTCTTGCCTTGAATATGTTTTTAATTATATAGTACTCCCGGGCCTGCAGCGGTCAAACCACATGTTTAAATCAAAGAGTTTCTAGTGAAGGATTAGAGCCACTTATATTCCATAGAGTGCTGGCTTTTTTCTTTCTTTTCCTTTTAGAGCTTGTCACTATTTGGCACAGGCTGAACCTTTGATGTACATATAAGGTTTGGTTTTTACTTTAATGTTTTAGCTTGTGATCTATTCTGTAGATTGAAGATGACATACTGGAGTTAGAAAAATGGTAAAGTCTTTTCTAGAAAAAACAAAATTCTCCAGCCTGGTGCAGCCATTTGGAAATTATTTAGTTGCTTTAAGAATAACCTTAAAAACATTAGGTCATTTGTCAGATGGTATTCCCAGAGGTGAACAGCCAATTTCCCAGCAAGAACCACCTCATCTAGGATTGACATTGCCTCAGTATCAGAAACACAGAGCAGTTCTGAGCCATGACAATTCCTATTAACCAATAGTTTGGAGAAATCTGAGTAGTTTTCCATGTGATGCCTGGCACTGGGAAGGTTGGTTGCTATATGTCCAGATTGAAGTTTAAAATGAATTTAGCCAATTTAATACTGTCAAAGAATTCTAATCAAACAATGTACCATTAAATCCTTTAAAATGTGAGAAAAATAGAAATAAAAATATAAGAAAATGTAGACACTTTGACAAGTCTGCTAATAAAAGTAGAGAAAAAATTGTTCAGAACTGTAAAAATAGTACTATATTTAAAAACACGAAAACACTGCAACTGAATTTTGTGTGTGATCATACTTCATCGGCAAACAAAGTATTACACGTCTAGAGTTGCAGTAACTCTCTAGCATTTAATGAGGACTTACTATATGATCACTGTTGCAGTGATTTTGCTGGTATAATTTCCCTGCCATTTAGTATTGGGAGGTGGATCCTGTCCATAGGTCTGCATATTTTTGTCTTCCTGTTCTTTATTTTTTTTAAACTAGCGGACTTTTCCAAGTGCTTCCTGGTTCTAACCCGAGGATGTTCAGGAAGCAGCATTGCTGCGAGCTGGGACACGTGGATCACAGGCTTCAGACTTTAAATCTTATTTGTATTTGGGATTTCAGGGTCAACTTTTCAAGCTGTCATTATGGTCTTTGACCAACTAACCCAAATATGGATGATCATTGGCATATTCAATGAGAGCAATGGCCAGACTGACCAAGAGGAAAGCTACTGTTGAACTCCAGGATTTTTATTCAGTAGCTATTATTTTTATGATCATAACATATAATTTATAACCTATTTATTCACTAAACTTTATTTTAATGAATAAATATTTATACTATGTGAAGAAATATTTATTAATTATTTAATAAATGAATATATGAATAAATATTTACACTTATTTTATACTATGTGTCCAACACTGTTAGACAATTAGAATACAAAAATGAGTATTAACAGACATGGTCCTGGCAATCGCAGAACATGCTGAGGGGCGAGGAAGGTGAAGAGCACAGAGAAGGACAAAACTTAAAAAAAAAACAAATATAAAAGTGCACCTCTGACAAATATCAGAAAATGTTATCCACAATACTAGGACAGTCTTAACTGTGGGAAGTAACCTAGTGAGCAAGGACAGGAAAGACTATTTTGAGAAAATGATGAGATCTGAAGGAAGATTAGGAGTTAAGTAGGCAAAATGTGGGACAAATTCATGGAGAAGAACATGTGCAAAGGCCCTTTGGCATGGGGAGCATATGGTAGAAGGTACTGAAAGAAGGCTAGTAAATACCTACAGAAGAAAGCCTGGAATAAAGGATGTTAGGTGGAATCTGGGTATTGCAAATCTTCATAGTTCAAGCTAAAGCATTTTGTCTTGGTCTTAAAAATAATGAGTATTAAAATGGAACGTTTTTTGCTAGATGTGAGAGGGTAATGTGGTTAGACACACTTTTTTTCCCTCCACAAGATCACATTTGAGGGAGACCAGAATGGATGCAGGTAGGCTTGTCAGTAATTGAAAACAGTGGTCTAATTGAATTTTGTTGGTAGCATTTACATCTAGTTTATGAAAAGGTCTATGCTTCATTAAGCATAAATGTAAAATATAACAGTTTTGTTTTCTCCTCTTATTTTCTTTAAATAAACCCTGTCGGATGTTGATTTTCCATCCTTTAGTGACATCTGAACAGGTGCAAACCTTTTGGACACATTTCAGTCATTTGGTCCAGTTCACACTGGCCTCATTTAAAGCTTCAATCCATTGTCAGCCTCTCCTCCCGCTTTGCTCTCAGCATTATCCACACTTTGGTCAGAAGAACTTCCAGTGATGAGGGGGTATTGCCTGTGCTTTCACACCGTTCTCTCCCCTTTCTGTTAGCGATTCTTCTATTGGTATGCTGAGAATCTGGAGACGAGATTAAGAGAAAAGGGACCAAATGCCTTTTCTTTCACCTGATGATGGTGCCATCCTCCCTTGATCATCATTGATTCTCCAGTGAATTCAAACAGACTGAAGACATTCCCTTTGCAGCAGACTTCTAAATGCCATTCTCGTTGATGAAATACACATATCAGTTCTTTACAGAGCATTTTTAGATCCTCCTCACTACCTAGCTGCTTTACTGCTCCTTCTCCCCGTCTGGTGTCCCATTCACATCTTTCTGCTGCTGGCTTTGTCTTGCCCGACAGCAAGTCCTCCTGCATAAGGTTCTGGCTAGATGACTCACACCCACGTCACTTCCGTGGTGTTTACTGGACCCTGGGACACTTACTCATCTTTACTCTAACAAATGCGGAAATTCAAAACAAATGTGGCTGCACCTCTGAAATGACATCCTTTTCCGGTTCTTTTTTCTCTTCACTCAAACAGTCACAAGTAGCATATAAGTCAGAAAGAAAACAACAAACACTGTATATTAACACATATATGTGGAATCTAGAAAAATGGCACTGATGAACTTATTTGCAGGGCAGGAATAGAGATACAAATGTAGAGATGGACATGTGGACATGGAGTGGGGGATGAATTGAGACTGAGGTTGAGATATAAGGTATATGTATGATCTGTTTACTGGTGGGAACCTGCTGTAGAGCACAGGGAACTCAACTTGGTGCTCTGTGATGTCCTAGATGAGTGATATGAGGTGGGGTGGGAGGGATGACCAAGGGGGAGGGGATATATGTATACACGTGGCTGATTCACTGTGTCGTACAGCAGAAACTAACACAGCATTGTAGAGCAGCTATACCCTGATTAAAATGAAAGAGAAGCGTATAAACAAGTCTACCGGTAGAAGGGAAGCCAATGAGAAACCATTGTTCGATCTAGTCACCTGACTTGTCGGAGGTGGTGATGGTGTTGGTGGGGCCATCAGTGGTTCACAAAATTACAGAATTCTCCCTTGCCCTCCTCATAGCCATCTCCTTTGTAGACTGGAGGGAGACAGTTAAGTTCATGGCTGTAAGTTCCAACAGGTCTGGATTCTTCTTAATAAACCCCAAAGAGGTATCTGGATACCATATGTTTTCTAGTGTCTTTAGAATACGGAATAATCTTTACTTTGTATTCCCAATTTTAGCTCCTGCTTTGATCTATTCCAACGAGAACCATCTTATTTGGACTCCCAAATGGTTTCAGTTATAGGGCCTCTCCAGATATTCAGTGGTAAAGAATCTGCCTGCAATGCAGGAGACACGGGTTTGATCCCTGGGTCAGAAGATCCCCTGGAGAAGGGCATGGCAACCCACTCCAGTATTCCTGCCTGGATAATCCCATTGACAGAGGAGTCTAGGGGGCTACAGTCCATGGGAGTTGCAAAGAGTTGGATGTGACTGAAGCAGCTTAGTGGCAACAGCAGCATGGTTTCAGCTGTAATGGAGTTAAAGGAAATGGAGATGCTGGTTAACCAGAAAAAGACACGATAAATTATCCAGCACTTCATGAGAGATTGGTATTGAGGATGAAGGGGAAGGAAGAAGAAAAGGTGACTCAGATTTGTCTTTATACTTCTCAGTATGTGGTGGTATGAGAGAAACACTTGAAGAAGACCAAGGTTCCCCTTAATTTCAGCTTGCCCCAAGGGAAGAGGAAGAAAGATGAAAACTATGTGTTCAGCTTGAGAAGATATCAAACAGACAAGGCCAGAACTCAGAGGAGATGTCAGGGCTAGAGATGTACACCTGTGAGCCACCTTTTGTAGGTAATAAAGGAGGACAAGTAGGGATGATGTTGCCAGAGAGAGAATTTAGGGTGAGAAGAGTCCATTAAGGTATCCATGTATACATATGTATGTACAGATGTGCATATACACATACACAGAGGAGGAATGGGAACACAGACATCTACAGGAACTCACAGAAGTTAGGATGACTTTTGATGAAGTTTATAAATTGCTGTCATTATGTCATAGTCACATATACCATTGCTCTCTTTCTCTCCATATCAAACGGGACATGGTTTATCCTATGAATAAAAGTGTAGCCACTCAATCTTGTCTGACTCTTTGTGATCCCATGGACTGTAGACTCCTGGTTCATCCCATAAACTCATGTAGACTGTTGAGAGGCCCAGTTGGTTCCCATAGAAACAAAAGATGCATAAGTTCATTTGACAAGCAACGACTTCAACTAGATTATTTGCTATGTTCAGTGTTCAACTCTCTGAACACTGAATATAGTGTTCAGAGAGTTGAAGAGGAATGGGAAATATAACTAATTGTCTTGAAAAATATGGCTGGATCATAAATCTAGCTTTTCAAGGAGGTTACGCTGCATACATCGGTGAACTTGGGGTAGAAGATTCAGGGATTTTGATAGAGACCATCCAAAAAACAAAGAGTATTCTGAGAACTGAAATTTTTTTTTTGTCATTGCTAATACACCTTTTCTTCCTGAAATAATTATTTTTTATCAAGGTAGAATCACTGCAAGCACGTTTAAAAGTTTAAGAATATGTGCACAATGAATAATAATGAGAATAATGCACAAAATTAATATTCCTTATTACTAAGTGAAAGTTTTGCCCTCTTAGCAACTGTGGTACGTTAAGGTGGCCTGGTGGCTCAGATGGTAAAGAATCTGCCTGCAATGTAGGGGACACAGGTTTGAATCTCTGGGTCAGGAAGATCCCCTGGAGGAGGGCATGGCTACTTACTCCAGTATTCTTGCCTGGAGAATCCCACGGACAGAGGAGCCTGGTGGGCTACAGTCCATAGGATCACAAAGAGTCAGACATGACTGAGAGACTGACAGAGGATGGATTTCCCTCACAAGTGGCTGTGCCTGTCACATTGTAGTCCACATAGGGAATTGTCTGTGATGGCAGGTGAGTGATTCTGGACAGCCTCAGCAGAGTAGCCACACCTGTGACCTCTTGGGATCCGTGAAGTTGCTCTGGTGCTAAAGTGTAAATCCCAAGTGCTCCAAAAACAGCCAAGAAATGACAGCTTTGTCTTGAAAACTCAGGCTGTCCAGAGAACATTTCCTAATGCTTTATTAATAATCCTCTCTTACTCTAGGAAAGAAACATCTTACTTTAATCAGCCCTGGGTTTGAGTCATTTGAGGTACTCAAAAAGCAGTGTGTGTGTGGCTGAGGAGTGCGTCTGTGCTCTGCTTTGCATGTTTAAGGGGTTTTCACACTCTTAGGACCTGGCTGACTCCCTGTTAGAGATCTGTCATTTCTCCCCCTTAGCATTCAAAAGCACTCGAGATTGGAAAATAATTACTTGCTCTAGTGGTTTTCACACCGTTTTTCAAGAATAGAAGAGTCTAAAAGAGGTCAATTAAATGTTTGGCCAAAAATATCTAAATTAGCCAAAGCATGCTAAGTGCTCAGTCGTGTCTGACTCTGGGAGAACTGTAGCCTGCTAGGCTCCTCTGTCCATGGAATCTTCCAGGCAAGAATACTGGAGTGAGTTGTCATTTCCTCTTCCAGGGGATCTTTCTGACCTAGGAACTGAACCCGTGTCTCCAGCGTCTCCTGCATCGGCAGGCAGATTCTTTACCACTGAGCCACCTAGGAAGCCAAACCAATGGATGAGATTTCTTTCTTTCTTTTTTTAATATAAATTTATTTATTTTAATTGGAGGCTAATTACTTTACAATATTGTATTGGTTTTGCCATACATCAACATTTAAGCCATAGGGCTTCCCCCCCACCCAGGGGTAGGGGTGGGGGAAGGGTTATTTTACATTGTTATAAAATGACTTGATTTTTGTCATGTAATAGTTTCACTAAAAGCAGTTCATCCTCCTAAAAATTTGTGACAATTTTCCTGGCTTCCACTTTATTCAGTGGAGTGAAGCCTCAGCTGTCTTAAAGATCCCTTAAATGTCTAGCGGGGAGAAGTGGGCAGGTTGGTGCCAGAGTCTCAGTGGGGTGAGGTTCTTGCACATGTGAGTTACCAGGTGGCTTTGGTTACCCAGGCAACCAAAGAAAGGTGTGAACCTGTCAAGGCTCCTTCGCTCCTGCCCTCACTGCTCAAATTAGAGAACCTAGGATAGAAGGCAAGGGCACCCCACTCCAGTGTTCTTGCCTGGAGAATCCCAGGGACAGGGGAGCCTGGTGGGCTCTATGGGGTCGCACAGAGTCGGACATGACTGAAGTGACTTAGCAGCAGCAGTAGCAGCAGGATAGAAATGGAATGCTTTTGGCTCCCTTCCTTCAACATTGTTGTTGAGTCACAAAACATCAAAAATTCTTCTAGAGAATACGTTTTCCCAACTCACACAAAATAAGTGGGGACAAATTATTCTATTTCCAGATGGCGTAGAATGAGTTTCCAAATAAATATCACTATCAAGAAGCTTTTCTTTCACTCCACTTCTCAAAATAATAATAATAGAGATAACTGTAATTGCAATAGCTATCATTTAGTGAGCATCTAGTGTATACCAGCCTCTGTGCTAGATGCTTGACCTGCACTATCTCCACTCTTAACAATAACTTTGGAAGGTAGATGTTATTACTATTTTTATCTTTAAAAAAAATATGAGGATCAAGGAGGTTCTGTGATTTTTTCTTCAACTTACACAACAGATGTGTATAGAGCTGGAATTCAGAAACAATTTCATGTGACTTAAAAGTTTGTATTTTTGCTTCGGTGCTAAACTGTGTAGAACCAGTTTATCCTATGGAAATCTAGACAGGAAATCTACGCTGAACTGAACTGAAATGGTTCATTGCTAATTTTGTCTCAATCTACTATTTGCATGGTATTTCAGGAATTAACCATGTTTTGTTTTTCTGAAGGAACATTTCCTTTTGCATTTACACCATCAATGGAGAATAAGGAAGTGTGTTGTCATTCCATCACTCATTCTTTATCTACAGCTTTGCTCAGAGCTTACCTTCTGGTTGAGATGTTCTATAAACACCATGTTTAAAATTGCACCACCCACAAAACCATTCCTTACTTTTCTCCATAGCACTTATTACTGCCTGAAGCATCTTGTCTTATTTATTGTGTTTGTTATCCATTTATGATCACTGGAATACAAATCCCATGAGGGCAATATTTTTGTCTGCTTCATTCACTACTATGTCTCAGATCTTAGAGCTTTGCCTGCTCCACAGTAGATGCGCAGTAAACATTTGTTCACTCTCTGAGAACAAAGCAAGCAGATCCTTAAGATCAAATCCATGTTACTGAGAACACAGTCAGCAATGGTAAATGGGCTGTAGGTGAGTGGTTATCTGGATCATGGTTATCTGGATCATGGAGATTTTTTTGTATAGTTCTGTGTATTCTTGCCACCTCTTCTTAATATGTTCTGCTTCTGTTAGATCCATACCGTTTCTGTCCTTTATTGTGCCCATCTTTGCATCACGGTGGTGTGATCACTCACCTAGAGCCAAACATCCTGGAGTTCGAAGTCAAGTGGGCCTTAGGAAACATCACTATGAATAGAGTTAGTGGAGGTGACGGAATTCCAGTTGAGCTATTTCAAATCCTAACAGATGATGCTGTTAAAGTGCTGCACTCAATGTGCCAGTAAATTTGGAAAATTTAGCAGTGGCCACAGAACTAGAAAAGGTCAGTTTTCATTCCAGTCCCAAAGAAAAGCAATACCAAAGAATGTTTTAATAACTGCACAATTGCACTCATCTCACACACTAGCAAAGTAATGCTCAAAATTCTCCAAGCCAGGCTTCAACAGTATGTGAGCTGTGAACTTCCAGATGTTCAAGCTGGATTTAGAAAGGGCAGAGGAACCAGACATCAAATTGCCAATATCCATTGGATCATTGAAAAAGCAAGAGAATTCCAGAAAAACATCTACTTCTGTTTTATTGACTATGCCAAAGCCTTTGACTGTGTGTATCACAACAAACTGTGGAAAATTCTGAAAGAGATGGGAATACCAGACCACCTGACCTGCCTCTTGAGAAACCTATATGCAGGTCAGGAAGCAACAGTTGGAACTGGACATGGAACAACAGACTGGTTCCAAATAGGAAAAGGAGTAC
>NW_011494720.1:2905998-2935731 GCF_000754665.1 Bison bison bison
CTTCCGATCTAGGAAGCAACAGTTAGAACTGGACATGGAACAACAGACTGGTTCCAAATAGGAAAAGGAGTACATCAAGTCTATATATTGTCCCCCTGCATGATGCAGAGTACATCATGCAAAGTGATGGGCTGGATGAAGAACAAGCTGGAATCAAGATTGCCGGGAGAAATATCAATAACCTCAGATACGCAGATGATACAACCCTTATGGCAGAAAGCAAAGAACTAAAGAGCCTGTTAATGAAAGTGAAAGAGGAGAGTGAAAAAGTTGCCTTAAAACTCAGCATTCAAAAAATTAAGATCATGGCATCTGGTCCCATCACTTCATGGTAAATAGATGGGTAAACAATGGAAGCAGTGAGAGACTTTATTTTTGGGGGCTCTAAAATCACTGCAGATGCTGATTGCAGCCGTGAAATTATAAGATGCTTACTCCTTGGAAGGAAAGTTATGACCAACCTAGACAGTATATTAAAAAGCAGATATATTACTTTGCTAACAAAGGTCCGTCTAGTCAAAGCTATGGTTTTTCCAGTAGTCATGTATGAATGTGAGAGTTGGACTATAAAGAAAGCTGAGCACTGAAGAATTGATGCTTTTGAACTGTGGTGTTGGATAAGACTCTTGAGAGTCCCTTGGACTGCCAGGAGATCCAACCAATCCATCTTAAAGGAAATCAGTCCTGAATATTCATTGGAAGAACTGATGCTGAATCTAAAACTCCAATCCTTTGGCCACCTGATGTGAAGAGCTGACTCATTTGAAAAGACCCTGATACTGGGAAAGATTGAAGGCAGGAGGAGAAGGGGATAACAGAGGATGAGATGGCATCACGAACTCGATGGACATGAGTTTGAGTAAGCTCCGGGAGTTGGTGGTGGACATGGAAGCCTGGCATGCTGCAGTCCATGGGCTCACAAAGAGTCAGACATGACTGAGTGACTGAACTGAACTTGCATGAAATGTTCCCTTGGTATCTCTAATTTTCTTGAAGGCATCTCTAGTCTTTCCCATTCTGTTGTTTTCCTCTATTTCTTTGCACTGATCACTGAAGAAGGCTTTCTCATCTTTCCTTGCTATGCTTTGGAACTCTGCGTTCAAATGAACCATTCAGGAAAGAAGAAAATGCATAAGTGTTTGGTGCTAAATACTAAGCTTGGTGTCAGAAGTACAGGCAGCTGTGAACAAGACTCCAGATCTACTTTTTGCTTTACTTATAGAGTGGCCCCGAGTAAGTAGATGGTTATGCTAGGGAATGAGATGCCATTATGGAGCTGACAAAGAAAGACACCTATAGCCACCCTAGGGAGGCTGAGCAGTGACTACTGGCTGAAATGTGATTGCTAACCAGGTAAATGATGGCCAGAAGGAAGGAAGGGCACTTTAGGTCGTGTGACTACCATATGCAAAGATCAGAGGTGAAGAAAACATGGCACCTTTGAGGAAGTAGAAACATGTTACTAAGAGTGGGATATAGAGATAAGGAGGGGAGAGAGAAGACATTTTAATGTATTGATAAATCAGTATTTTTCGCATAACATTCTGTGAAATACTGGCCCCCTCTGTTTCACAGGAGGCAGAGGTAGACACTTGGCAACTGGGATCAGCACTCCAAAGCATCAGCAGTAACGAAGAGGCTCTTTTTTTCTTTAACTTTTCAATCTCTGTGTTAGTAGTTTAGGTTTATTACATAACATAATTAGAAAGCACTGCTTGCATGAATTTGAAGATCTGAGCAAATGAGACAAATAGAAGATTTCAGTTTGGTTAGTAATTTTGGCTGATTTTTTTTTAAAAGAGAAAATAGAATATTCTATTAAAACAGAACTTGAAATATTAATTACTGATATCTGAGAACATCCTCTATAGCAGACAGGGCAGTGCTCATCACTCATAATGATGTGCTGTGAATCAGTTATATAAGGTGTCCAGAAGAGCCCTTTCTTCTGTTTTCTGGTGAGGTCAGGAGGGAACTGGGTCAGCTCCAGCTGCGAACACTCTGGTCTGTTTCACAATTGTGCTATACTGTCATTTATGTCTTCCTCCAAAGACTGCACTGACTCAATATAGGAACCCAGTCTACACTTCCAAAACATAAATGTTCTGCTTTCAGTTCAGTTCAGTTCAGTTCAGTCACTCAGTTGTGTACGACTCTTTGTGACCCCATGGACTGCAGCACACCAGGCCTCCCTGTCCATCACCAACTCCCAGAGTTTACACAAACTCATGTCCATTGGGTCAGTGATGTCATCCAACCATCTCATCCTCTGTTATCCCCTTCTTCTCCCGCCTTCAGTCTTTCCCAGCATCAGGGTCTTTTCCAATGAGTCAGTTCTTTGCATCAGGTGGCCAAAGGATTGGAGTTTCAGCTTTAACATCAGACCTTCCAATGAATATTCAGGATTGATTTCCTTTAGGATGGACTGGTTGGATCTCCTTGCAGTCCAAGGGCCTCTCAGGGTCTTCTCCAACACCACAGTTTAAAAGCGTCAATTCTTCAGCACTCAGCTTTCTTTTTTGTCCAACTCTCATATCCATACACGACTACTGGAAAAACGATAGCTTTAATTAGATGGACCTTTATTGGCGAAGTAATGTCTCTGCTTTTTAATATACTGTCTAGGTTCGTCATCACTTTTCTTCCAAGGAGCAAGCGTCTTTTAATTTCCTGGCTGCAATTACCATTTGCAGTGATTTTGGAGCCCCCCAAAGTAAAGTCTCTCCTGTTTCCATTGTTTCCCCATCTATTTACCATGAAGTGATGGGACCAGATGCCATGAGCTTAGCTCTCTGAATGTTGAGCTTTAAGCCAGCTTTTTCACTCTCCTCTTTCACTTTCATCAAGAGGCTCTTTAGTTCTTCTTCACTTTCTGCCATAAGGGTTGTGTCATCTGCATATCTGAGGTTATTGGTATTTCTCCTGGCAATCTTGATTGTTCTACTTTAGCAAACCATTAAAAATATTTTATTATTAGTGATCCCCGTTTCATGGAAACTTGAGGGGAATTATCACACAATCATATAAGGATATAATTATCATATAGTTTCTGAGCATACACTATGTTCTAGGCACTCTGATAAACCTGTGGGGTTGGCACATATGTGCGTGCTAAGTTGCTTCAGTTGTGTCTGACTCTTTGCAACTCTATAGACTGTAGCCTGCTAGGCTCCTCTGTCCTTGGGAGTCTCCAGGCAAGAACACTGGAGTGGGTTGCCATGCCCTCCTCCAGGGGATCTTCCTGACCTAGGGATTGAACCTGCATCTCTTATGTCTCCTGGACTGGCAGTCAGGTTCTCTACCACTAGTGCCACCTGGGAAGCCCATGGAATTGGCATATTAAGCACCAAAGAGGACAGACATTTGTGTAAAGAGACAGTTTAAATTCTAGCATTGCTACTCACCAGCTGTGTGACTTTAGGCAAGTTACCTGCCATCTCTGCACCTCAGTTTCTTAATCTGCAAAATGAGGAATAATTATCACATGCTTCACCAGATAGAGGGTAAAAATGAAAACCCTTACTAGTTAACTGATGAAAAGTAAAACCCCATGTGCTTGTTGTGGGGATTAAATCAGATATAATGTCCATGAGATTCAGAATACTACCAGGAATGAAGTAAGTGCTGTAAAAATATTAGCTATTATTTTTATTTTCAGAGATTCTAAAGAAAGGTAGAAAGCAGGGCTGATGAGATCTTTCTGCCTGGGCAGAGATTCAAAGATGAGGGGGATTTGTCTGAAACAAATCACTGCATCTGAGATGCCTCTTATATAGGTCTCAGCGATGTGTTAGCAGAATGTTTACATACATTATCTTACCTCCCTAATTTCTGATCACTTTATGAGGCTGTAATGCACTATGTTCAGACTTTGAACAATCTAACATCCTTTGAATACATTCCTTTTCTATTTAAATTAGTCTGAGTTGTCTCTGCTGTTTGTGAATAAAACCCATGATTGGTACATCTCCACGTGGATGTTTTAAAGAAAAGGTTAGATGGATTATGAATTTTGTTCAAGTTCGTGAAGCTAGTGAATAGTAGAGAAAGAATTTGACATATATTATTCTCACTCCAGGACTTTATTAAATCTCCTTTTAAGTGATCAATATGTTCATTTAATAAATGATTTGATTTCTTTGGTATTCAAAAGGAAGGTCTAAAATTTTTTAACAATGTAAGGTTGAATACCAGTTGAATACTAAGATATATAATGACACTTTATTTTTTAGCACTCTCATTGGTAAATGTTTCACCTAATATTATGATCTTGAGGTTTCTCATTGTTCTCCTGGAGTACATGCTGTCAAAGTAAAGCAAATACTTTCCAAAGTACATTATGGTATGTGCAATTAGGATTAAGTGGTAAGTGTAAATTATAGTATTAATTTTATGATAAAAATGTCTAACAGTAGGTTCTACAGAAAATTATTTATAGAATATATAAAATATATAAATTTATAGAGGCATATTCTTGAAACACCCTTGAGAATGATGAATGCTATGAATTTAATTGCCCAGTTTCCTAGATATGTGATATTCCCTTAAGTTACTGGGTCAATTCATGAGCCTTGGGGGTGGGTGGAATCATAATTTCTTCAGGATTGTATGATGTCTTATAGAAGTGATCTGGCCTCTGCTAGTTTCATGCTATGGTATATATTGATGATGATAATGGGGTCATTAGAGCAGTTTGAGACCCCAAATTTCAAATGTAATCATAATTCCAAGGAATTAGAGTTGAGATATTAAGCTAGAGAGGAGTTTTGAGTCAAGCCACAGTTGAATGTAAAATTAGAAATGAAGGAGGCCACAGTCTTAAGAAAAATTAAGAAATTAAAAATTAAAAAAATTAAGAAATTAAAAAACCAAGAGTAAAGCAAGATCAGAGGCAGGAGGATTTGAGGGGACAGTGTAGTGCAGTGCCCATAGCAGAGGCAGTGAGATGTGCATGCAGGCTTTCTCAATGTCTGATGCCCAAGATGCTGATTCTCCACTTTGGGTCACAGTAACTACTCTGTGACAATCCCTGTGGGATTTTGGCTAGGAGTTCCTAGGAAACTAGATCTGACCTTTTCATGTAACTAAGGACCACTTAGCCAATCCAATGACACTTGAACTCATTGAGGAACGAATTCAGTAGTTATGGCACATGGCATGCAAACCATGGAAATCTAGCCACAAATCAGAGAAAAGAATTCTCTTTGGTACTAATCTCCAGCTTTAATTTTTTTACATTAAAGTAATGTGTGTGCAATATAAAAATGAAAAAGAACAGATGAGCTTAGGATGAAAAACAACAGTCCCCTGTATACCTTCAATATTCCTATTTCCATTTCCCAGAGGAAAGAATATAGTTTGTATATTTATTTATTTTCATGATTGCTCATATCACTTGATTTATTGATACAGCTACTTACTTGCAGGTGTGAGAGAATAGGATTTAGCTGACACTACATTCTCTTTTCCCAACCTCTTATCATAATTTTTTACATACTGCTACATTTATGCCTTTAAATGGTATATTCTTTCTTAGATCATCAAATTTGAGCAATATCTCTTGACAGTCTTTACTAGCTTGAATGATGATGCCACTGACGACTATATCCTTGATTTTACTTCTGTTTCTTCTGCCCCCCCCTCCTTTGTGTCTGCCTCACTTTTACTCTCACACTGTCAAGGTTATAACATTTATATTATATTCTGCAACCACAAGAAGGATTTCAATTGTATATGAAGGTCAATTATAAAAAGTTAAAAATATACTAGGGAAATCTATTCTGTTTGTTCTTTTGGAGATTTTTTTCAATGCTGCTGTTTTTCTTCATGTTTGTAGTGATCTTTAGCTGTTTATTCAGGTTTAAAAATTGAGGACTTAGTTGAATTTAAAGGAAACTAGTCTGAGTTTCTCTCCTGTTATTGTGTCTGTGGGGACTTTTCCCACTAGGAATGTTCAATGAATAGAAAATATTACTCTGAACTCTCTTGATGTAAAAGGGGTTATCATTGCCTTATCAACTTGAGGATGAAAAGGAAAGAAACTAGTTTTTAAAGTGCAGGGAGAAGGAAATGGCAACGCACTCCAGTATTCTTGCCTGGAGAATCCCATGGACAGAGGAGCCTGGTGGGCTACAGTCCATGGGTCTCACAGAGTCAGACACGACTGAAGCGACTTAGCATGCTCCAACATGCAAGATTAGGAAGGCTTTCTTCTGGAGTTCCAGAAGTCCTATATTTCTAAGGTAGCTTGGCAAATTTATTTGGAATTTTCAAATGCTTGCCAGGGAAAAACCTCGGTTGTCTTGGAAGTGAAGAATGAAGGAAATCTCAGGCTTAAGACATGTTCTTCCTAAAAAAAAACCAAGAGTAAAAAAGTGGTTGCCATGAGAGGACGACAGGCAGAGAGGGCAATAGGCAAAGGTAAGTAAAAGGGTACAAATTTTCACTTATGAGATGAGTAAGTTCTGAGAAATGTATGCATAGCATGGCGACAATAGTGGATAACATTTCATTGTGCAATTTAAATTTGCCAAGAGAGAAGAATTGAAATGGTCTCACCCCCAAAATATAAATAAATATAGCAGAGATGTTAATTAACTGGATGGGAGAATCCTTTCACAATGTGTGTATATATATATTTCAGATCATCACATTAAACACTTTCGATGTTTTACAATTTTATTTGTCAATTACACCTGAAAAAAAAAGACATTATTTCTGAAGGTATTTCTATATCATAGTTCTTTCTCTATCTTGCCTTCATTAGTCTGAGTTTGGAACCTCTCTGGAGTTGGGCTTGAAAGATAAACTCTCTCTTTTTTTGTGGTCATCCTCCTTGGCATATTTTGCACTGCTGTTTTAAATCTGTTATAGGTTTCCACTCTATTTCTATTTTTCAAAATTTGTTAAACTTTTTCTTTTAATCTTTGTGTGGACAATTTTTCTCTGATGTAATGGGTTTATTTAATACCATTTCACTGGGAATGTTGAAAAGAGATGGAGATGAACACTGGGTCTGTGTTCTTGAATCAGAAAGCCAACAGTGACTTCGACATCTCTTTAGAAAGACCTCATAAACTCCCCTCAAATTAAAAAGAAAAGGAATTAGGTTGCTATATTTATAATGCTTTGCAATATGCATGAAGCCACTTACATTTTTAATATTATTCATCAAGGACATAGAGTAAGATCGTCATTTGATATAATTGAGGCATCAGTTTTCTCTGTCAAGTGAATCCCTGAAAATTTTCTGGAAGCTTTTCTGCAAGAGAGACATTTAGAGTAAATTTTGATCTTACCCATGGGACAAATCAAGGTTGTTTTTGTTTGTTTGTCTCTGAGGGGAAAAGAATAATTGAGAAAACCACAAAGAAAAATTTTAAAACCACAGAGAAAACCTCAGAGAAAATATTTCACCAGAAATCTTTAAGACTTGGCTGCTTCTGTTTTCCTGCTGGCTGTTTTTGAGGTCAGTGGTCTGTGGTGACCTAAATGGGAAGGAAATCTATAATAGAGCGGGTATGTTTATGTGTATAACGGATTCACTTTGCAGCACAGCAGAAATGAACACAAAACTGTAAAGGAACTCTACTGCAATAATTTTCTGAACAAGCCTCAGAGAGGAGTCACTTGACCATGAGTTGAGACCAGAACCAAGACTACCCTTTCAGTTTATACAGTGAGGTGAAGGGAGCCAGGGAGCCAGGTTTCAGCAGCCAAACCTCTAAAATAAGCATGAGATTAAAGATTTCTAAAAAATAGAAATTAGGAAGGACTCAGGTGCAAAAAGATGGAAACTCAGGAATGTGGCCAGTTATTGAATAATCAACCTGCATGATGTTTCTAGTAATGTGGAGGTTTTGTGTCAAAAACTGAAAATCATCCTTTGAGAGTTAACTTATTGATCATCCATTTGTTGATTGCACAAGTGTTTACTGAGCAAGTGTGAAGCTTCTTACTATGAGGATTCTGGAGATCCAGTGGGGAAAATTCAGATTTTGTTTCTGTTCATAGAGAGATTAAGATCTTATGTGAATCTTGACAACTAAAGAGATAAGAGTCTTTCTCAACAGCTAGCTAGAACCAAAGCATATCAAGAATGTCCGCAGATGTACCATGACTTGTGTGTTCTTCCATGCTAATTACAGTTAAGTGTGTGTGTTACTCGCTTAGTCATGTCTGACTCTTTGTAACTCCATGGACTGTAGCCTGCCAGGCTCCTCTGTCTATGGGATTCTCCAGGCAAGATACTGGAGTGGGTTGCCATTTCCTTCTCCATACAGTTAAGTAATTGATGAGATTTTTCAAATACAAATATTGACATTAATGAAGTGAATAAATGAGAGTATGGGCAAGCTTAACCATCAGTTGAAAATTACCCCTGTAAAATACTGTTCTCAGCAATGTGTGTGTGTGTGTGTGTGTGTGTGTTTCGTCTCTCAGTCATGTCCAACTCATTGCAACTCCATGGACTATAGCCTGCCAGGCTCCTCTGTCCACGGAATTCTCCAGGCAAGAATATTGGAGTGGGTTTGCCATTTCCTTCTCCAGGGGTCTTCCTGACCCAGGGATTGAACCAGGGTCTCCTGCATTGCAGGCAGATTCTTTACCATGTGAGCTACCAGGGAAGCCAATTCTCAGCAATATTTAAATGTTAATGATGTGAGTTCTCCAAATTTTGCAAAGAGAAGCTGTGGTTAATTTTCTGAAGCCATAATGGTACTAAAGGTTTTGATGAGGCACATATATTTGATTTCATTTTCAACTGAGAAAATAGAAATGTGGTCACTCATTCATTCTGGTCAGATTCCAGAATCAACGTGCTGGATTTGGTTCAACATGCGCTAAACCTTTTTCCCTCCTGATGGTTAGTTACCTTAATGTCTGTTTGCAATTCAATTATAGGATTTGATGTAAGGCAAGTGGAAGAGCTAGTGTAGAGTTTAAAAATATTATCTCCCTTTAGAAATCAACCTGAGAAAAAGGTTGATGGAAAGGAATGAACTGAGCATGCATTTAACAAGCCAAAGATACATCAATGGGACAAGAAGAAACCACTTTACAGTAAAAATGTTGCTTTGATTGAAACTGGGCAAAAGGCCAAAAGTACTGAAAGTTGACTAAAACATACTGAATTTTTTTCTAGATAAAACACTCCATTAATCTAGGTAAAAAGTGAAATTTTCTAGTAAATTTTGAGGCTACAAAGAAATGCGCTTCTTGCTGAGCTCCGGAGCTGAGCCATTGATCGCAAAGTTTCCTTCTTTCTAAGCAAAGGATAGGCATAGATACATGCATTCATGTAAAAATGGATTCATGAAATATCAACACTGAGCAAGAATTTCTCATCTGTAATTCTGGAAAAAAAGTTACAGGTTTGTGTTTCTTTGATTATAAAAAAGCCATTTAACAGATTTCACAAAAGGCTTGTTATGACAGCTAAGGATTCTTAGAGTGTAACAATGACTATACTAGGTAAAGCAACTTTTATATTGATATGATGAAACTAATCACTTACTGTGTTATATCTCAGGCTATTGCATTCATTGTTTCATCAATGTTGGAGATCAATTGTTTAAGATTTGTTTTCCCTATTATACTGCAGAACACTGAGGCAGGAACTATGATGATTTTGTTCAAGACTGGCACATAGTACATTAAATTTTATCAAATTAAGCTGTCAAACATTGGGATATATTGATAAAACTAGTTTGTATTATTTCATATTATTCCCATTCACAATCACGATTTGTGTCAAAGTGGGGCAAAGTTTATTCCATTCAGATCACTTGTGTATGGCTCTATCTATAAACTCACAAGCAGCTATATGAGACAAAATGATGAAAATCCAATAAGTCAAAGTGCAGATTCAGATAGAGAGTTGGTGTCCTACAGTTACGACAGCTGCAGGACAGGGAAACTTTCTTTTAGGGAGGCTGAGTGCCAGGTAGCCGAACACTTTTCCACTGGAGTACGGGGATCATGCTGGCATAGCCATGCCATATTAGGAGCTTCAAAGAGCAGGGCCCTAGCAAGGAGGTTCAGTGGAGGGCAGGACTAGATAAATATTAATTTTACTTATAAATACGACTTCGTTGAGAGGATAAAAAATAAAAATAAGTAAATTATCGCATTAAGTGAAATGATGAAGAATGTAGAAATGGAGTAAAGTAAAAATATTTCTACACAAAATGAAAACAAAGGCATTTAAAATGTGTAACATTAAAAATCACATAATAGTGGTCGGTATATAATAACTCAAATTATATTGATAAAGACCATTGTGTGAATGAGGAAAACTTTGAAAAAAAGGTTAGCACTAGTAGAATAAGATACATATCTTCTAACACTATAGATTATAGAAGTAAAATAAAACTTTTTAAAAAGCTCACGTGGTAAAAAGTAGCTAGAACATTGAACAAGCTAACATAAGCCAGACCAAAAAGAGAAGCTATAACTGAGCTGAGGAAAAAAATTGTTCTGCTGTTTGAGAGGAATCAGTCATTAGAAGCGACACCTTTAAAATGAAACCCACTCTAGATATTTTGCTGCAATTTTTAAAACACAAAAACAAAGTAAAAATTTGAAAAGTATATAACAAATGTAACTCAGAAGGACTATTTTAAGAATGGAACTCTTAGGTGAGGTAAAAAAAAAAATTAATTGAAACAGTGTCATATAAAAAAGTTCAAAAGGGTTTCAAATAAAAGAACAGGCAATTTTATCAGGCAAAAATGGAGAGTTTATAATATTAGCATCAATATGTAGAATTTTAAGTAGAACAGTTGGAGAATATTAAATGGGGAAAAGAAAAATTAAAGACTTTAATGTAAAGTACCAAAGTAAAATTTTAGTCAATTTCTATGTAACTTTACAAGTGGGCTGGTGGCTTTCCAAGCTTGTCAGAAAGACAAATATAAGACAAAATGTAAGACAAAATGCATAAGACATAAAACAAAAGACATAACACAAAACATAAGATATAAAACATAAGACAAAACATAAGACATAAAACATAAGATAAAACATAAGACAAACATAAGACAGATAAGACAAAAGCTTGTCATAAAGGGAAAAACAGGTGGATCTTTCCATTTGAAAATTTCAAACTTCTTTGTGTTAAAAAAACAAACAAAAAAATAGACAAAGCAACAATACAATGAAAAGATATTAGTAAGTCTGGGTAAATATTTTCAATATTTATGACAAATGATAAACATTTTTATTATTAAAAAACTTAAAAATATTAAAAATAATTTTACAACTCAGGGGAAAAATAAGTAAATCACAAAATAAAGCAGAGATAAGAGAAATGAAAGAAACAAATAAACCTGCAGAAGTTTAACCTAATTAGAAATCAAAGAAATGCGAAATAAAATATGTTTCACCTGGTGACTTGGGAACTGTGGTCTCTCTGTTTTTTGTCCTTTTGTTTTTAGAATAATAATGGTATCTTTGAGTTTTCAGGTAATTGAAAATTCTCATACACTGTTGACTGGCATAAATTAGCAATCTTTATTGAAGGCAATTTGTTAACCTGTCAAAAGCCTTAAAATATTCATTCCTTTGATTTAGTAATTTCACTTCTGAATTTATTCTGAGATTTATTCACACAACAATTTGTTATAAAAGAGTTCAGCATAGATGTATTTATGCTAGAAAAAAAGGTTTATTTTTCCACTGTATTTTATTGAAGATAAATTTTAAAGTAGACTACTTTGCAGCCATTAAAATCTATGTTCTAAAATATATGTAATGATAGAAAATCCCCATAATATAATATTAAATGAAAAAGAACAACTTAACAAACATTCATTATTCAAATTCTATTTTAAATATATTTATGAGAAGAAAAATGAATAAAAATAAATATAAAAAATAACAATAATATTTTGAGGTGCAAAATTATGAGTGACTCTCATTTTACTGTTATATATATTTCCAAAATTAACTATTAATATAATAATAAATCAACTTTATAACAAAATGCAATTTAAAAATACACAGTAAAGAAATGAAGGTAATTTGGGATTTTTTTTTCCTTAGCCTGTATTATTTGAATGTTTTTCTAATTTAAAGTTATTTCTCATTCCTCAGGGAGGATTTGTCACCCACAAAAGAAATACATATATATATATATATATATATTTAATTTGTTAGTGTATTTGTTTCTATCTCTTGGACAATAAGCTCCTTAGTTGTAGGTATCCTATTTTATTTATATTGGAGACACAAAATGCCTAGCTGTTTAGGTGTTTTTCACATATTGTTAATGCTTGTTAAATATCTGTTGAGTTGAATAAACTGATTCTAGCTCAATTACAAATGAAAAGTTAAAGAGTAAATGGTTTCTAAAACTACCCAATAATATAAAATACTTTGACACTGAGTTCCTTAATTAGTATCTTTTTAATTTAACAACTTGAATGCTCCTATGTTTAAGAAATTTGATCTGATTTTGTTTTATAAATCTTCTTTTATGTTTCATAACTATTGACATATTTCTAAATAACCTATAGAAAATCTTTGGGGTCACAAAAGAGTCAGACACAACAAAGTGACTGAAAACAACAACATAGAAAACCTTTTTATATACACATTTGTAATAAATACAGGATTTGGAATAAATGTATAATACTTATACCTTGTTGATGTATGGCAGAAACCAACACAATACAGTAAAGCAATTATCCTCCAATTAAAAATAAATTTAATTTCCTGCTATCTCTAAAAAAAAAAAATAAATTTTAAAAAAGAAAAAAAAATACTGTGATTACGTATTTTGAAAGCCACCACTCTTGAACTGAGGACTGTTCTGATTGAAACTCTAGGGAGTTTCCACAAATTCTAAGGTCTAGAATCAGTCCATTTTACTAATTTTATATATGTTGCATTTTTCCTTTCTATAGGAAGGTTAAATTTTTTTTCTCCCTTTGGAATTCTAAAAGCAGGAAAATAATGGGATGGCGTGTATTATAGAAACTTGTTGGATAGCACCATGGCTTCCTTCAGACATAAGGGCATGCAGAGCAGGCATGCTTTGAGAAGGGTGTAGTAAACAAGAGTTGGATTAAAACTACCTGAAGGGACCCTGAAGCTAAAATAAGTGCATCCTTTCTATGAAGAGTCTTGCATTTATCATCTTACTATAGTCAATCTTGATTCCAGCTTGTGCTTCTTCCAGCCCAGAGGACTGTGGTGTTGGAGAAGACTCTTGAGAGTCCCTTGGACTGCAAGGAGATCCAACCAGTTCATTCTAAAGGAGATCAGTCCTGGGTGTTCTTTGGAAGGACTGATGCTAAAAGCTGAAACTCCAATAGTCTGGCCACCTCATGCGAAGAGTTGACTCATTGGAAAAGACCCTGATGCTGGGAGGGATTGGGGGCAGGAGGAGAAGGGGACGACAGAGGATGAGATGGCTGGATGGCATCACTGACTCGACGGACATGAGTTTGGGTGAACTCCGGGAGTTGGTGACAGACAGGGAGGCCTGGCGTGCTGCGATTCATGGGGTCGCAAAGAGTTGGACATGACTGAACGCCTGAACTGAACTGAACTGATAGTCAATCTATTGATTTTTTTGTGTGTTTTAGAAAAGGTCTGTCTTCTATTGTGATATATGAAGGTTTAAAACCTGATTGAGCAGAGTAAACAGAAGAAAAATATGATAAAAATAACTGAATGTATAATAACCTTAATATACAAAATACAGCCGATTTTCCTGTGATAATTATTGGCAGCATTTCTTTTTCATCCTCCTGGTGTTGGAGATCTTTTTTTTTAAATCATCACTGTAACTATAAGGTACACTTGTTGTTGTTTAGTTGTTAAGCTCATGTCCAATTCTTTTGCTACCCCATGGACTGCAGCCTGCCAGTCTCCTCTGTCCATGGGATTTCCCAGGCAAGAATATTGGAATGGGTTGCCATTTCCTTTTCAAGGGGAGCTTCCTGAGCCCAGGAACTGAATCCACCTCTCCTGCACTGACAGGTGGATTCTTTACCACTGAGCACCAGAGAAGCCCATAAGGTACTTTAAAGAATGTCAAATAGCTGTATTAGTTTGCCTTCCTACCAACAGTGCAAACTAGTACAGCCACTATGGAGAACAGTGTGGAGATTCCTTAAAAAACTGGAAATAGAACCGCCATACGACCCAGCAATCCCACTGCTGGGCATACACACCAAGGAAACCAGAATTGAAAGAGACACGTGTACCCCAATGTTCATCGCAGCACTGTTTATAATAGCCAGGACATGGAAGTAACCTAGATGTCCATCAGCAGACGAATGGATAAGAAAGCTGTGGTACATATACACAATGGAGTATTACTCAGCCATTAAAAAGAATACATTTGAGTCAGTTCTAATGAGGTGGATGATACTGGAGCCTATTCTACAGAGTGAAGAAGCCAGAAAGAAAAACACCAATACAGTATATTAATGTATATATATAGAATTTAGAAAGATGGTAACAATGACCCGATATGCAAGACAGCAAAAGAGACACAGATGTAAAGAACAGACTTTTGGACTCTGTGGAAGAAGGCGAGGGTGGGATGATTTGAGAGAATAACGTTGAAACATGTATATTATCATATGTGAAATAGATCGCCAGTCCTGCATGAGGCAGGGCACTCAGGGCTGATGCACTGGGTTGACCCTGAGGGATGGGATGGGGAGGGGGGTTCAGGATGGGGAACACATGTACACCCATGGTTGAGTCATGTGAATGTATGGCAAAAACCACCACAATATTGTAAAGTAATTAGCCTCCAATTAAAAAAAAAAAAAAAAGAATGTCAAATGGGTGATAGATGCCTGTGAGAGAAACGGAAGGACTTGAGACCTGTTTTCCACTGTGGCCTTCCTTTGCACTCATGTCTGGCAGCTGTTCCACCCACCTTTGCACAGGACGTAGTCCTGAACTATTCCTCTTCATCCTTCAGATAAAACCCAGGCTGCCAAACGGTGGCTGCTAATCCACATGAACCATCCCTCTCTTCCTATTTCCGGAACCAGTTGAACTTTCCTTGATCCCCTTCCTCCTGTTAAAACCCCTAAACAGGCCACCCCTCTCCCAAATTTAGATGCTCCATCAGTGCCTTCTCATGCCAGGCATTTTCAAATAAAGTCTTATCTGAATGGTGTCCTGGTTGACTTTCTTCTCCAAGTAAAAATACTCTAGGAATTCAGAATGAGGTGGGAGAGAGTATTTCTACATTTTGCGATCAGTGAGGATCGATCAAGTGGGGAATATTTGAACTGAACTTAAATGGATGGATTTTTTTTACAGATTAAATAATAAATTTCACATACTTACAAATTACTGTCAGGAATCAGTTTTCACCCAGGTATTCCTATATACATCAAGGTTAAAAATATTGTAAGATAAAATCAGAAGTTGGAAAACTCCCATGAAGGTGAATACACGAGTATAGGTACGAACTAAAGTGTAAATAAAGCCATTGAGTGTGGAAAGTCTCATTCTAGAGGGGACTTTAGCTTGTTCCAAGGCTTTTTGAATACTAATATAGTCTTAAAACCTAGAAACATTCTAATCCATGTAATCACAAAGATTTCGATTCACAAAGAGTCATTAAACTAAAAATCATTTTTTCTGTATAGCTGAAGAGCCAAATATTTCAGGGCAATATTTCAAGAAACTTTGACTTATTTTAATGTGACAGGACATTATTGCAAATAATTTAATGTGTAAATTGCACATTATTTCACCTTTATCAATGTGTAAATTATTGCACATTCAATTAAATACACATTAAATTACCTAATGTCTCTTTAATGTATTAATGCAGAAATAATATTCTCATCAAGATATTTATTATGTGTTCTAAGCTGCTGTAACTAGGATGAATACATGTCCATAGTTACAAATTTAATTCGACCCTAGATGTATCCTTTTCCTCTCTTCAGAGTGAATATATGCTTTAGACTTAAGAGACCAATTCTTTTCAGATGTGGGAGAATTAAAGTGATATCTATTTCTCTTTCTTTCAAGTCTGAGGTTTGAGTGTTACCAATCATTGAATCTACCTGGCTTAACCTTTGGGTAATATCTTAGGTTAAAGGACCAAAGCTTAGATTAAGGGATCAGTTCTGTGTCGGTAAATGTTTGGAAAGAGGGGGAACTGATCTGTAGTGTTTGCCAATTTCTATGTTTTGAGTACTACCACCATGGCCATTTCAAGTGAACAATGTGATGTTACTAAAAGCAGAGTTGTAAAGCAGTGTTCAGCAGGACCCCATCCTACAGTATTTTCATCATACAGACATAATAGATGTGAATAACTTCAAGAGCATGGCTAAAAATAAATTGTGGAAAATGAATCAGGAAGTGAAGAGTTTTAGATATATATTTCCTTTGTTTAGGTATTTCAATTTATTTACTTGAAATTTTACACAATTTAACTTTCAATAGTAGCTATGTTGCTGCTGGTAAGTCGCTTCAGTCATGTCCGACTCTGTGTGACCCCATAGACGGCAGCCCAACAGGCTCCCCTGTCCCTGGGATTCTCTAGGCAAGAACACTGGAGTGGATTGCCATTTCCTTCTCCAGCTATGTTAACAACTAGCTTACAAAATTCCTGAAATGTAAAAATAGGCTGAAAACATGAGCTAAAAACAGGCTCCAGCACAGCACATGCTTTGTCTGTTAACTCCTTTGTTTTCAAAATATGGCTGCACAGATTGGGCTCCCATCAGCATCATCTTGGAACTTATTAGAAATGCAGAGTCTTGAGCCCATCCCAGCTCTACCAAGTCAGATTGTTCATTTTAACAAGCTCTTTGGATAATATTTACTCAAATTAAAGTTTGAGACGTCCCAGAAATCTTACTCTCAGTCTGGGTCAGCCTTGGGGTTGGGAAGATTCTTGATTAATAGAAGAGTTTATTGCTGGCACAAGTTTTAAAATTGAAGGAAATATTTTTATATCTTTATCTGTGACTGGAAAGCCTTATTAGATTATAAATCTCTAGGGAGAAAGTGGAATTGGGATAAAGGTGAAAATAGTAGGGGAGATGTATGAGCCACATGACTTTAGACACTGCATATAATTAAAAAACAAACACCAACTTAACACTTAGAGGCACAGGACATACCTAATGATATAACAAAGAATGTATCATGGCATTCATTTTTTTCACGATGGAGAAATCTAATTATAAGTTGGACATCAACAATAATAAAAATTATTTTTCCTACAAATAGGTGTTTAAAATTCTCCTCCATTCATGCATAGCAAGCAGATCTGCACATGGAAAAGAGAAACACTCGAAATGAAAGAGACGCCTGATGATGGGCCAAAAGTTCTGCTGAATGTCGCATTCTAGGGGTGAGGTAAAGTAGAAATCCAGACTTAATAACCTCAATAATCATATGGTTAAAATGACAAATGAATGTCAGTCAGCTTTTTTCCCCAACCCCTTCAGTGCACGTCTGATGGCCCAGGAACAAAGTGACCAGGATGGCAAGGATGGAGAGTCACCCTGAGTTCAACAACTTGGGCTTCTCCTTAAAAAAGGATAATCCGGCTACTGCTTATTGCTGAGTGCCTAACCTCCCAATGACAGACAGCATCTCTGAATCTGGTGTTAATATGGTGGTGATATTTGAGGGGACCAGCCAGTGACACTGGGCTGATCGATTACATTGAACTATTTCCATCACCGTGAGACAGAGTCATCTTCACTGAAAAAGACATGTTTTCCTGGGGCTTCCCTGGTGGTCCAGTGGTTAAGAATCCACCTCACAATGCAGGAGACATAAGTTCAATCCCTGGTTGGGGAACTAAGATCCCACATGCCAGGGAACAACTAGAGAGCCCACTCGCCGCAACTAGAGAGTCTGTGCATCACAACAAAAAAAGGTCCCCTGTGCCACTACTAAGACCCAATGCAGCCAAATAAATATATCTTAAAAAAATAAAAGATAAATAAAAGAAAAAGATATGTTTTCTGGATATGAATTTGGCATCCCTGACTTTGATGCTTCTGCCAGCACCACCACCCATGGACTTGCAAAATGCCTTATGAGCACTCATGATATCCTGGACTGCATTGCTTCTGAACAGGGAGCCAGTCTTGCAAGAAAGGAACTCAGCTCATGAAAGGTGCTCGGCTCATGCAGAAGGAATGAACTGGTCTGATGGCATATTATCTCTTAGAAGTAGCTGCTCTGCTTTAAAAAAATGGGATAGCTATTGAAGTCTCCACTACAGTTTTACTTAGAAGACTACACATTGAAAGAAGGAGCTTTCATCTTTTAGGATACAGTGTATGTTTTGAATCAGAGCATTATGTGCTGTTTTCTCTCATACAGTTGGAAAAATTGGGTCTGATAATCAAGCAGTGAAGTAGCTATATATATATATATATATATATATATGAACAGTATATGAAGTTTGTCGAAAAATAACTTTACAATTTAGTCTTTAGCGACTTTATGGACTGTATCCTACCAGGCTCCTCCATCCATGAAATTTTCTAGACAAGAGTACTGAAGTGGGTTGCCATTTCCTTCTCCAGGGGATCTTCCTGACCCAGGTATCGAACCCGGGTCTCCTGCATTGCAGGCAGACTCTTTACCATCTGCGCTACCAGGGAATCAAAAGAATATTCAGTGGGACTGTAACTGAATTGGTGGAATGACTGATACAATAGGTGTTGAGACAGTGTTTTTCCATTTGGGGAAGAGGATGAGAGCTCCTTTACTAATGTGAGGGAAATTGCCATCCTGTTAGATAGAAACAGAGATGTGTTGTAGGGAGGCTGAAATGTGTGTTCAAGTATGTGTGTGGTTACTGAGTGGCCAAGGGGTGGACTGTGCCAGTTAGGATTTATGACTTCTCAGCTCCAAACTCACCCTTGTTTGCCCTGCTTTGTGATGATGGAATTAGACTCTGCAGATTACATTTACCTTTTGCCAGCTGGCTTGGTATTAGGCTCTGCTGAGAAGACAATAGAGGGTCTGGAGGGCAGGAAGAGTAGGAAGGGATGCTTATCCTTCTGTGCTCTGCTTCCCATGGGACATGGAGAAGGTGGGTGTGAAATGGATGCTGGCACACAAACCACAGCTGAACGTGCTTTGCCTTTTTCTGAGGACACCTCCCAGCGTGTTTCTTCATCGTTTTGCAGTTCAGGGGCAGCCTCCTCCAGCAGGTGTCTTGATCACCACAATGACAAGATATTTTCATGGTTCCACAGTTTTGTAAAGAGTGCTTTGATTGACTTTCTTCATCATCACAGTGACAGGCAGCAAATAGCAATGACACCATCTACCCTGAGGTCTGGATCTCAGCCTTGCAGCCTCCCTTCAGTTTCTGAGTTCCTTTCTTATCCATTTTCCCCTCCACCCTAAGGGAGTAACCAGCCTGCAGCTGCTCATTTTAGCAACCACATTTTTACTAGTTAGAAATCCTGTCTTCCTCATTCAAATTCCTGATACATTTTCTGTCTCCTGAATGGACTGTGATTGAGAGTTTTACAGCTTTATTATTAAACTTTTTTTTCCTTTGGTTAAGAATTGTGTGTAATAGTCTGAGTAGTACACTATAATTACCATATTTATTATATTAAACTTTAAATACTAAATGGCGTTTTCATGCTACTCTATGGATTGAAACCCTTTCTACTAATCCTTTTGCTGAGTTGAATCATTTGGCAGGGCCCATAAAGCTTGATGCATTCTAGGGAAACCTCAGGGGATGGTCTTTAATTGTATTTGACATTTTTTTCATAAAGAGTTGAAGCTTAATATTGTTGGAGGAGGTCACGGAGAGGACACGACTACTGGTGGACCTGAGAGCTGGATTCTGACAATCAAAGGCTTCTGACACTTCCTTCCCCTGGCCCTGGCCCTTGGGAAGTACATTCTTCCCACCATCCTGCCCCACAGGAGGATCCATTTCAAGAATGCCATGTTGAGTGTGTTGTTGAGACCATCTGCACTGTGTATGTGACTGAATCCTGTTAAGCCCTCCAGAAGTTTTAAGATTCTGGATGGTGGTCGTGGAGATCTATGCTTTCTGTGGATGCCCAAGACAAGTCTTGTGTATGTGTTCCCTTGTTTACTGAACATTCATTGGAAGAACTGATGCTGAAGCTGAAGCTCCAATATTTTGGCCATCTGATGTGAAGAGCTGACTCATTGGAAAAGACCCTGATGCTGGGAAAGATTGAGGGTGGGAAGAGAAGGGGGTGGCAGAGGATGAGATGGTTAGATAGCATCACTGACTCAATGGAGATGAGTTTGAGCAAACTCTGGGAAATGGTGAAGGACAGGGAAGCCTGGTGTACTCAGTCAGTGGGGTCGCAAAGAGTAGGACACGACTGAGTGACTGAACAACTGAAACACCACCAACCAACGTGGAGTGGTCTGCCTCTTTCTTTGGTCTCCTCTTGTCCTTTGAGTATGGGGGCTGGTTTTGAATTTAACTCAGGGAACTCCCAAGGTGGTGTTCAACCAAATACATCAGAAAATAAAGTTGGTGCACTTGGATATATCTACCTGTTCATTTTTCTCTGGGGACTCACCATTCTCACCCATCCACAAGGTCAAGTTTTGCCACTGAGAAGCCCAGTGTGATGCTATGTCACTCTGCTCCCTCAGCCATGATCACTTGAACTAAGATGAATACTTGATTCAATTTGGGCAGAGTCTGTTCAGCAGAAATTTGAACTTGTCAATAATAGATTCTTGCCTTTGTTTGGCTCTAGCTACAAAGCCTTGAAATCATTTCAGTTTTCAGTAACAAATAATAATGAAATGTTTTCTGCCATATAGTGATGTTAAAGGGAGCAGAATTCATGAAATCAACTTAAATATAATCAACTTACTTTTAAATGGTAATGAAGTATGCAGTCAGTTACTAAAGATTTTATATATTTTCCTAGCAACTCTCATATAAAATTTGGTAAGCCAAATCTTATACTGAACTCTTACTGTGTTATTTACACAAAGACACTGAAAATTTCAGGGCAAGTAAATAATCTCCACATCTGTAGCCATGGATTCTTTTTCTTTTCCTCTGTTGGAATAAGAGACTCAGAGAATAAACTTCCTCTATATTCAGACATTTGTCTTTCAAGAACTTCCCAAATTTTGTATATTTAGGATTCAGTCAAGTGGAAATGTCACTTCTCTTTACTGAGGTTGATCCAACCTCCATTGCAGGTCACAGGGTAGCTGTTTTGTCCTTTGTATCCACTATCCATACAGAGTACACTCCTGAAATCTTTCTCATCCTTCATTAAGCGAATGTGAAGTGAATGTTTGCTCTGTGCCAGATACTATGTGTTAAAACTGAGGCTCTGGTAGTGACAAGATGGAGGCTTTCCTGACCTTATTGATTTCAAAGGTTGATGGATAGAAACAGTAATTTAATATTTAAATTGGTTTTTAATTAATAAATATTTATTGAATATTTACTTTACAGCCATCACTATCCTAGGTGCAAGTGATAAAGCAGTGGAAGGAAAATAAGGTAAATATCCCTGTCCTTAAGAAGACTGACTTCTAGTTGATATAAAATTACAAATGCTCAAATATAGTGGAAGAAGAATTGTAACATTCAATGATGTAACCTAGCAAGCATTTCAAGATGACCTGAGTTGTGATGTCTAAGCTGAGCCCTGAAAGATAAGAAGGTGTTAACCAGGTAAAAAGGATGAGCAAAAGAAAATATTTCAGGTAAAGAGAACACATTTTGAAGATCTGGTCTAGTTACTATGCAACTGTGGGAAAAAAGCCCTGAAATATTAAAATTCAAAAGTGATTAAAATTTCTAGCAATTAATTTTTAACCCCTAACAAATTAATGTTAATCAAGTGACCAAGGGGGTACTTCTCTTGGGACTTTGAACAACATTCAATTTATGCTAAAAACAATTGATATATTCAAATATGAATATTTATCAGGAAATTCTGATTGAGGATAGAAAAACGGTGAAGTTTATATTTCTCTATTTAGGATAAATTTCTTGTTCAGTTGCTCAGTTGTGTTCAACTCCTTGTGGCCCCATGAACTGTAGCACCCCAGGCTTCCCTGTCCTTCACTATCTCCTGGAGTTTGCTCAAACTCATATCCATTGAGTTGGTGATGCCATCCAAACATCTCATCCTCTGTCACCCTCTTATCCTCCTGCCCTCAATCCTTCCTAGCATCAGGGTCTTCTCCAATGAATTAACCTTTGCATCAAGTGGCCAAACTCAGAGCTACCAAATAATATGTAACATGTATGCAGTCATAATTATATAATATCTTAAAAATCAAATAATAATTTAACATTTCTACATTTTAAATTTGAATATAAAGGAAAGGGAATAAATTCATTATTGGTAGGAATACAGAGCTAAAAAGTAATTTTTATTCTTTTTGGATGCTACTGAGATACATGTTCATCGGGTCAGTAAAATTTTAAAAGTAGACAAAATTATAAAAAAGGAGATGAAAGTTAATCATTATTGATCTGCCAAAGTTTATATCAGTCTTTGTTATTTTTGATTTAAAAGCCAAATTAAAAATAATTGTATATTTTCATGTAAAAATATGCTAAAATTAGATTGTAAGATACAGACATAGATTAAGGTAACAGACTACTGTTTTGAAGTTTATGTAGCTAGGATATTTACATATTTTACATAATAAAATAGAAATATTTTTAGATTTCTTGTTTCTATCATAATTAAACTTAAATGATGAATTTTAGAAAATCAGGACATTATATAACCCCATAACTTTATATCATTTAATCATATAAGCATTCAATTTTTATGGTGTAAATATTTACACAGTAAAATAAAATTTCTAGTATTCTGATTATTTTTGACAGTAACATAAAATATAATAATAGTCTAATATAAAATATGGATAGTGCACTGCAGATATGGGGCTTAATAGATTTAGCTGAGAAATGAAAGCATTAATAATTGCTAGATTTAAAAATATGCCAATGATCACTTCTGTGTTTATTTTATCCTAACTTCTTAATTTAACATATTATTTTAACTGTAGTAGCTTGTTTTTCTCTAAGAAAATTCATTCATTTTTTCCCCCTAAATATACCCAATGGCTGAGGAAACTGAAAGGAATGTGTAAAATATAGATATAATAATCTATAGATGGCAACCAAAATTCATCAAGAAGATGATGCATAAGATCATTTACTAAATAAACTTTAACAGTGGACTAATGTCTGGGCCACAGGTGGGTTTGTGACTTGAGTCTGCCCACGTGTCCCAACTAAAACCATGGTAGACCATTCTGGAGCCACCTGACCCCAAATACTTGAGTGCTCAGCCAAGATCCCAGAGTCTCTTGCTGACTCCAAGCTAGCTATGGAGGCATGACTGAGTCAGCCATGATCAGAAAGCATCTAGCTGACCTGAAGTCATACAAGCAATAATAAATCCTAGTGTCTTAAGTCCATGAGTTCAAGGATGTTTTCTTACCTGGCAAGGACTATTTTACTTGCATGCTCAGTTGCTCAGTTGTGTCTGACTCTTTGTGACCCCATGGACGGTAAACCGGCCAGGCTCTTCTGTCCAGGGGATTTTTCAGACAAGAATGCTGGAGTGGGTTGCCATGTCCTCCTTCAGAGGATCTTCCTGACCCAGGGATGGAACCAGAGTCCCCTGCAGCTTCTGCACTGGTAGGCAGATACTTTACCCACCGTGCCATCTGGGAAGCCCTACAGTCTAGTTTAGACTCCAATAAATGAATTAGAAAAGACACAACTTTAAGGCTTTGGAGGAAAAATTGGTGATTTAATATGTGATTACTGGTTAGTGATGTTGAAACTACACAGGGAAGCCAGTCAATCAAGTTAGAAGCACATCTCACATCTTAAATTGTATTAAATTTGAGATGACTCAAAGATGTTGAGAATACAGGGAGTACTCTTTGTAAGCATAATCTTACAGTAGTAAAATGAAAAAACAAGTAAATTACACAGTAGTGTAATGGGAAAGGTTATATTTGATTAAGTAATGAAATAAAAAATCTTTTACTCCACACAATTCTCCTTAGGAAAAAAATTATCCTTGTTTTGGAGAATATACTGAAGCACTTTCTCCATTAAGCCTGAACACTGAAAGCAAACAAGCTTCTGATAGAAGAAATCCCATTACATTAGTATGCATAGCCTGATGGATTTTATAACAAGTGTTAACTGATTACTTCTGGATGATGATATTAAAGGTTTATTTTTATTTACACTTCTATGCATTTTTAAATTATTTTCCAAGAGGAATGTTTTGCTTTTTCTTCATCTTACAGGTTTTTTTTTTTTTTTTGGTGTTATCATTTTCATTATTGTTCAGTTCTAAGTGCTTTTTATAGTATATCGTTATTTTCTTTCTAACCCAAACATTATTTAGACGTTTGTTTTTTGTTTCTAAAATTTCTGATCCCTTCAGGTGGAAGGGATTGGCTCATTGTTAACTTATAATTTTCTTAGAGTGGGTCAGAGAATAATCTATATGCCAAATAATTATGGGGACTCATTGAGACATTATTAGTAGCCTTGCATGTAGTTGATCTGAAGTATTTTCTCTTTTGAGGAATGATGGCATAGGAAACTACCTATGTTCATGGGACCAAGCTTATTAGTTGAGTTTCTCAAATCTTCCTTACTCTTGCTACTTTTATCAGTTTTGAGGGTGGTATGCCAGTACCTCCTGATAATAATTTTAGCATATCAAACTCTCATTGGAATTCTATTAGTGCTGGCTGTTTTTAGGTACATTTGTTGGTGTTTAGTCTCTAAGTTGTGTCTGAATATTTTTGTGATTCCATGGACTGTGACCCTCTAGGCTCCTCTGCCCATGGGATTTCCTAGGCAAAAATACTGGAGTAGATTGCCATTTCCTTCTCCAGGGGATACATACATATGGCTAATGGTTATGTAGTTGGCTTTCTTAGAAACTATGCAACACATGATTCTCTTTCCTTGACTCTTCAATATCTACTTCTTCATTCTCAGCAGACATTTTATTTTAGAAAACAGAGACAACCTGAAGAGATGTTCCACTATCTTTTCTCCATCAAATCTGCCAAACTACCTCCAATGGTACCCACTTTCCTTCTTGACACCATAAGGGATTGTCCATCTCTCCAAAGTTGAGTCAGCTCTCTAGAGGACACACAGATTTGCCCCTGCAATTGTCTCTGTCTTTCATCATTAGTTTCTTCCTTTATACCATGTGACTCCCAGCAACATAGGAACTGCTATGTTTCTCCTAAATTAAAAGCCTTTCTTTCATCCTAAACTCCCTTAGTGAAACACTGTATTTCTCTTATTAATGCGTCAGTTTTCAGATTCTTGAAGCTTGGACTGGGATCTAAGACTTAATCAAATGATACGCTGGAGGTCAATGAAGAAGGCATGAAATGAATGTAGGTAATCAACTGACAATGGCCAATGTCAATATTGGGCTTCCCTGGTGGCTCAGATGGGGTCTGCTTATCAATATTGATACTCCTTCAATTTCTCTTAACAACCTTAATTGGAGTTCTACTTGGTCAGGCATCTCAGGAGTCCTTAAACTCCACAATGTAGACATTCCTTGGGGTTCTTCTCATTGAAGAGGATTAGATATCCATAGTTAGATCTCCAAAGAGACAGGTGCTTGAAGACTCTCTCATTGTTTTCTATTTCAAGGGTTTCTCCTGAGGAAAAGAAGAAAATTAAGCTCCAGACTGAAACTCATCTGGCTCTGGATGGGGTGGAGTTAAGCTCCATGGAAACTGAGATGCATGACCTCCAGTGTCCTGTTATTCCTTGTGAGAATTATCTTCTTTGAAATGAAATTAGCATGGCAGGCTCCTCCTTTCTCTACCATGTTGGGCTAGGTATCAATGGAGTCTTCCCATGCTTAGCTGCTCGTCCTGGGGCCTGGAGTCTTTTGAGGTCTATTCTATTGGAAAGAGGGAAGGTCTCTAAACCCATATATGCTTCCTGTATTATTGGTTTTCCAATCTCAGTTATTCTGTACCAATGTTTCTTCTGAAAATACATAAAGGTGGCCCATCTTTCCAACACAAGAATTGATTCTCTTTCAAAGACTGCTAGATCTGGTTTATGTGAGGGAGGCATGTTCTTTCTGCTAATATTGTATAACTTTCTTGTAAAAATGATAAAGCTGACCTTATCATGTAAATACATTTTTTTTTCCTGGCTTGCTTTTCATTAGACAGGCTTATTATCTTAATCAATGAAGACCTTATTGCCATGATATAAAATTTCCTCCTAGGATACATGTTCTTTCCTAATAGAAGGGGTCATATATGTATTTATGGGGCTGGGTGAAGAAGAAGAGTTGGGATATTTTCAAATTTGTCCAAACAGTAGGAGTAAATCTGTCTATTCCTGAAGTATTCAAGCTATTTTCATAGTCTTATAAAAATTTTTATCTCATCTGCTTTGAAGACCATACCCATTGCTGGCTTCTCTGTTCTCATTGATGGCAAAGAAATAGAACCATCTACCTGATGGACTTTCCAGGGTTTCTCTAGTTCTCCTAGGTATCTCAGTGAAATGTAATGATGGAATGTAGTTTTAGAGTCATGCAGAACTGGGTTCAAGATTTAATTTCCCATTAGCTGTATGATTTAAATAAAGTTATTTAATCTTTGTCTGTTTTTGTAGAAACAGATAAACCTAGCAGACTCTGGGAGAATTATACCTTATAGGGGTTTTATTTTATTTTATTTTTTTGACTTTTTATTTTATTGTATTTTTTAACTTTACAATATTATACTGGTTTTGCCATATGGGATTACATACAATGGATTAAAAAGTACCTAGTGTAGTGCTTGTCATATAAGTACCATATAAACATATTTCATGTTTCTTTCCTGTATATTCGCAAATACAAGTGCTGGACTCTTATCGGACTATGGTAAGATCTCATTCAGAAAAACTCACTCTTCTAGCTGTTTCTCTTTTTATAGTCCCCACTGATTTTCATGCCTCTTCTTATAAGTGATACAGGCAAATGATGTTTTAGAGGAGCTAGACTTCTGCATTGTACACAGAAAGTCTACAACTTTATTTTTGTCCTTAAGCTGGTACGGGAGGAAATACACTTGACACTCCAGCTAGCACCAGGAGGATCTCTTTAAGACACAGGAATAGAACAATCGTCAAGATTCTGCTAAGGGAAGAAGCTGGAAGTTACGTTTTCCTCAAGGGGTCTCTGCTGTGACATCATTTGCAGACCACTCTATATCCAAATCATCTCAGAATATTTCCAGGAAATCCAAACTTTCTTTTCTTTCCCTTTGGGCAGGCTGAGTTATCCTAAATCTCATAGGATTAGTAAACACTTGACAACTTGCAAACCTAGAGAGACACCTGCATGCTGTCAGTACATATTATCAGTGAGCAGCTAGGAGAGCCTCTTCTACACAGTTGCTCCCTCTGTCACAAGGAACCCAGTGGGACCCAGGTCAGCAGAGCCTTGTCTCCCCCAAGGGCAGACATGGGGCTGACTCTCTTATTTGCTTGCTCTAGACAGGATTGCTTGTTTGCAAACAAGAGATGACTGGTAAAGTGGCTTCACTCCATCTTGGACAAAGAAGGAATTTACAGAGATAAAGAAGATGGTCAGTCTTTTTCCATTCCTGCTTTGGAAGTAGTTACTAGTTCCAGCGGTGGTCCAGATGGGCTTCTCTGATGGCTCAGTGGTAAAAGATCCATCTGCCAATGAAGGAGACATGGGTTTGATCCTTGGGTCGGGAAGACCCCCTGGAGAAGAAAGTGGCAACTCACTCGATTATTCTCGCCTAGAAAATTCTATGGACAGAAGAGCCTTGCAGGCTGCAGTTCATGGGTTGGCAAAAGAGTCGGACATGACTTAGACTTAGCGACTAAACCACAACAACTAGTGATATCTTAATAATAATGTTGAAACCCTCACCACCTTTTTAGAGTAGAGATGTTAGATGCCTTCTAGTTTTAACAATTAGCAATCCATCTTTATGATAATGTCTACAAGTTCTAATCAAAGGAAATTGCAATTAGTTACGGTGTGCTCACATTTTTCTCTTTGGACCTCCAGAATCTGATAAAATGTTTATTTTAATACTTGTTGGAAAAATAAGAATATTTTTACTTTTTAACTATTCATAACATATTAATTTACTGTGGCTGTTTTAACAGTTCCCATAAACTTGGTGCTTAAAACAACAGACATTTATTCTTTCTGTTTGGAAGCCAGGAACCTGAAGTCAAGCTGTCAGCAGGGTCATGCTCCCTCCAGAGGCTCTAGGGGAGGACACTTCCTTGTCTCTTCAAGCTTCCAGTGGTCACTGGCATTCCTTAGCTTGTGGCCACATGACCACAATCTTCCATCTTCATATCAGTTCAGTTCAGTTTAGTCACTCAGTCGTGTCCGACTCTTTGCGACCCCATGTACTACAGCACACCAGGCCTCCCTGTCCATCACCAACTCCCAGAGTTTACTCAAACTCATGCCCATTGGGTCGGTGATGCCATCCAACTATCTCATTCTCTGTCGTCCCCTTCTCCTGTGGCCTTCAATCTTTCCCAGCATCAAGGTCTTTTCAAATGAGTCAGCTCTTTGCATCAGGTGGCCAAAGTATGAGAGTTTCAGCTCAACATCAGTCCTTCCAATGAATAGTCAGGACTGATTTCCTTTAAGATGGACTGGCTAATGTTTTTCCAGTAGTCATGTATGGATGTTAGAGTTGGACTATAAAGAAAGCTGAATGCCGAATAATTGATACTTTTGAACTATGGTGTTGGAGAAGACTCTTGAGAGTCCCTTGGACTGCAAGGAGATCCAACCAGTCCATCTTCATACGGTCTTTATGTTTGTGTGTGTGTGTGTGTGTGTGTGTGTGTGTGTGTGTTTGTGTTAGTATAATCTCTCTATGCTTTTTCTATAAGGACACATGGCACTTAGGACACAGATAGTCCAGGATAGCTTTTTATGTCAGCATTCTCAGTTTAATTACAACTTCAAAGTCTCCTTTTCCATATGGCACCATTATTGAAGATTCCTGGGTTAGGACCTGGTATCTTTGGAGCCTGTGTTCAGTCCTCAATATTTGGTAAGTAGCATTGTTAAATACAGCACTTGTTGTTTTTCAGTCACCAGATGATGCTGTGAAAGCACTGCACTCAATATGCCAGCAAATTTGGATAACTCAGCAGTGGCCACAGGACTGGAAAAGGTCAGTTTTCTTTCCAATCCCAAAGAAAGGCAATGCCAAAGAATGCTCAAACTACCGCACAATTGTACTCATCTCATACGCTAGTAAAGTAATGCTCAAAATTCTCCAAGCCAGGCTTCAACAATACGTGAACCGTGAACTTCCAGATACTCAATCTGGTTTTAGAAAAGGCAGAGGAACCAGAGATCAAATTGCCAACATTGGCTGGCTCACGGAAAAAGGAAGAGAGTTCCAGAAAAATATCTATTTCTGCTTTATTGACTATGCCAAAGCCTTTGACTGTGTGGATCACAATAAACTAGAAAATTTTGAAAGAGATGGGAATACCAGACCACCTGATCTGCCTCTTGAGAAACCTATATGCAGGTCAGGAAGCAACAGTTAGAACTGGACATGGAACAACAGACTGGTTCCAAATAGGAAAAGGAGTATGTCAAGGCTGTTTATTGTCACCCTGCTTATTTAACTTCTATGCAGAGTACATCATGAGAAATGCTGGGTTGGAAGAAGCACAAG
>NW_011494720.1:2935831-2936442 GCF_000754665.1 Bison bison bison
ACCTCAGATATGCAGATGACACCACCCTTATGGCAGAAAGTGAAGAGGAACTCAAAAGCCTCTTGATGAAAGTGAAAGAGGAGAGTGAAAAAGTTGGTTTAAAGCTCAACATTCAGAAAATGAAGATCATGGCATCCGGTCCCACCACTTCATGGGAAATAGATGGGGAAACAGTGGAAACAGTGTCAGACTTTATTTTTCTGGGCTCCAAAATCACTGCAGATGGTGACTGCAGCCATGAAATTAAAAGGCACTTACTCCTTGGAAGAAAAGTTATGACCAACCTAGATAGCATGTTCAAAAGCAGAGACATTACTTTGCCAACAAAGTAATGCCAACAAAGGTCTGTCTAGCCAAGGCTATGGTTTTTCCTGTCGTCATGTATGGATGTGAGAGTTGGACTGTGAAGAAGGCTGAGCCCGAAGAATTGATGCTTTTGACCTGTGGTGTTGGAGAAGACTCTTGAGAGTCCCTTGGACTGCAAGGAGATCCAACCAGTCCATTCTGAAGAAGATCAGCCCTGGGATTTCTTTGGAAGGAATGATGCTAAAGCTGAAACTCCAGTAATTTGGCCACCTCATGTGAAGAGTTGACTCATTGGAAAAGACTGA
>NW_011494720.1:2936569-2945978 GCF_000754665.1 Bison bison bison
AGAGGATGAGATGGCTGGATGGCATCACTGACTCGATGGATGTGAGTCTGAGTGAACTCTGGAAGTTGGTGATGGACAGGGAGGTCTGGCGTGCTGCGAATCATGGGGTCACAAAGAGTCAGACACGACTGAGCGACTGAACTGAACTGAACTGAACTGAAGTAGTGTCTGACTCTGTGCCTCCATGGATTGCAGTACACTCTAGGCTTCCCTGTCCAGTCCTGTTTGCTCAAACTCATGTCCATTGAGTCAGTGATGCTACCCAACCATTTCATTTTCTGTCACCCCCTTCTCCTCCTGCCCCCAACCTCCCAACATTAGAGTCTTTTCCAGTGAGTCAGTTCCTTGCATCAGGTGGCCAAAGTATTGGAGCTTCAGCTTCAGCATCTGTCCTTCCAATGAATATTCAGAGTTGATTTCCTTTAGGATTGACTCCTTTGATGTCCTTGCTATCAAGAGTCTTCTCCACCACCACAATTCAAAAGCATCAGTTCTTTGGTGCTCAGCCTTCTTTATTGGCCAACTCTCACATCCATACATGACTACTGGAAAAGCCATAATTTTGACTGTATAGACCTTTGTCAGCAAACTGATGACTCTGCTTTTCAATATACTGTCTAGGTTTGTCATATACAACATTTAGAATTTCTTTAAAAAGTGGTAGAAATGAACAAAGGAATAAATACATTTAAAATATGCCTGAAGATAAATAACACAAAGGTGCATGAGACCAGAGGAAAAAGAGATTTATGGATAAGGTTGTGAGAGATGGCAAGGGAGGCAGATGGAAGAGATAGGAGAAGCCAGGAACTTTGCTTCTGAGAACATTCACAGCCTTCTCATTGCTAAGGAAACCACTTCAAAATTTCCTGCCTCAATTTCAGCTCTGAACAGCTGCTTTACTTGTAATTTGGCTTCGCTGAAGGACTTTAATTGCAAGGTGATGAAAAGCCAAAGTGTCAGTGTTGGAGAGGAAAGAAAAATTATGATGATGCAAAATAACATAAAAACAAATTATTTAAGATAATTGGTAAATCTGGTGCTTTTTAAAAGGAAGGTAGTACTCCTCTTTTTCTCTCTAATGGTACCTGAGTGATGGTGGCAAAGTTAAAGTGATTGCTTTAAACAGGTGCTTTTAAGTTTTCTATGGATGGAAAAAATTAATTAAGCAATAATGCTAATTCACTTTCCTCAGTTAGAAATGTCAAGTGGACATTTTGATTTTTAACCTTCTTTTCCCTCAGTTATGTCTTTGCTAACAGGAGTCAAAATGAATGTACTGCTGAACCCTCCAAGTACCTCTCTGAATGAACAAGAGGAAATCTTCAAAAGTACATGCCTAGCTAGAATTTCGCTACTTTTACAGGAATGTGGCTTTATCATGGGCTTCCTCACATTGGTGGCTAAGCTTATAAAGAATCTGCCTGCAATGTGGGAGACCTGGATTTGATCCCTGGGTTGGGAATATCCCCTGGAGAAGAGACCGGCTAACCACTCTAGTATTCTGGCCTGGAGAATTCCATGGACTGTGTAGTCCATGGGGTCACAAAGAAGTCAGACATGACTGAGCAACTTTCACTTTCATCACATAGAATTCTATAAAAGTAACCTTCTTCTCTGTTCTACTTTCTCATTCTCCTCTTTGTTTCATAGGTTTTCAGTAGCCAGCTTCCTCCCTTACTGCCTCCAACACTACTGCTGCACATTTGGCCTCTTCTTTTTGTCTGACTTTGCTGCTAAAAAATCAATTTTGCTCCTTTCAAAATAATTTTTTTACAAAGTACAAGGCAGCTGTAGAAATGAGTGATGACAAACTAAAGATCTTTTTGTGTGTGTGTATAATACTAGACAGAAATCTAGAATTACTCTGTCTTTTAAAAATTTTTTACTGGAAATAGTTGATTTACTATGTTATGTTAGTTTCAGGTATACAACAAAGTGATTCTGTTACAGACATATATAGACAAATTTTTATTGGAAAAAAATTTAAGGCCTGAAAAAAACTCAAAATGCATTTGGTAAGGGCTGGGCTAACCTGACTTTTGATAGTTATTTAGGTAACAGATAAATAGTGGAAAAGTACTTGTCATAATATAAGAGGGACTATTTTGCTATGTATTTAAATCAACAGCTGCCTATTCATACACAACTAGTCCATCCAGATGATTCCACTTGGGTTTTCAGTTTGTTAAGTTTGTCTCTGTTACCTGTAGAGATTATAATTCTTACAAAAATAACAGATGCAGGCTAAGTGCATAGTCTAAATCTTGCTCTGTCCAGTGTAGGGCAGACACAGGTGCTAAAAAAATATGGGAAATCAAATGCTCTAGGAAAACATTGCTCTATCCCGTCACTTCAAGAGATTCTGGAATCTCACTCTCTTGCAGAATCTGTCTGGATCTGGTGGAAAATCAGGCAGTGAGTGATGAATGTGTCAGTTCCGCCAGCCCCCTAGTTCTCAGCCCCTAGTCTCTCTCTAGCTCTCCATCTGATCATGAACTGTTACCCTTCATGTCACTATGTATAAAATAGATAACTAGTGAGAACATAGTGTATAGCACAGGGAGCTCTACTTAATGCACTGTGGTGACCTCAATGGGAAGGACATCCGAAAGGGAGGAGATACATGTATATGTGGGGCTTCCAAGGTGGCACTAGTGGTCAAGAATCCAACTGCCAATGCAGGAGAAGTAAGAGACATGGGTTTGATGCAGGTGACTTAAGAGATGTATGTTCAGTCCCTGAGTTAGGAAGATCCCTTAGAGAAGGACAACCCTCTCCAGTATTCTTGCCTGGAGAATCCCTTGGACAGAGGAGCCTGGTGGGCTACAGTCCATGGGTTGCAAAGAGTTGGACATGACTGAAGCAGCTTTGCATGCACATATGCATGTGTCTATGTACGGCTGCTTCATTTTGCTCTACAGTAGAAACTAACACAACACTGTAAAGCAAAGCTATATGCCAATGCAAGCTACTTCTTTAAAAAGTGTTCTGTTTCAGCATTAAAAATGCATATGTCAGGGGAGTGTGTGATTTTCTCAGTTCTGTCTTGCTGCAGCAAATATTTTAAATGGTGTACCAGTGTTACAGCTCGGTTACACCTCAGGGTTTTATTCGGCAAGTAAAGGAAAGTACACCCTTGAGGCGTGAGGGCGGGCTGACCCCAAAGGAAAGGCCTCAATGTGTCTTGGCTTCCTCTTTTTATATGTTTTGTCTCCTCTCCGCTGAGCCCGCCTTATGCAAATTTGGCTAGCCAAGAAGGGCCATGTTTGTTTCACCTGAAGTTCTCTCTCCAGTCCTCGGATTTTCTTTTGTTCCGTTTTTGTGGGCTTTTTCCTTTCTTTGTCTTTTAACCACTGCCATTTTGGACTTCATTTTTCCTATTCTAACTACCTAACAATTACTTAATGTAAATACAGCTGGATTAAAGGTTTATATAGATGTACAAAAATATTAAATATAGCAATAAATATCAAAAAGTTTTCTTTAAAAAAACCCATCTATGTTGTCGATGTGTTATTGCTCTTCTGGTCTCATGTTCTTATTCCATTATTCTTTATAAATGAATGACATGATGGTTTACCATAGATTATAAACTTCTAGTGGGTAGGATAATGCCTACCTAATCATTTATACTCAGTGTCAATCCAAGCATCACAAAACTTTAAACACTAAAAGAAAAAATCAATTTTTTTCCTGCTGCTGCTGGATGAGAGGAGCTCCAAACTGCAGCAGAAGGAACATCTCTTTTTTTAAAATTGACATCCATGAAATGATCATGTCCAACATTACTCGAAAAAAGTTTAACTATTTTGCAGATGCAGAGTGAGGAAAATAAAGGCAGGAATCTGGTGTTTAGTAAATAGTGCAGCTGCTTCTGCAAACACACTGAGCCTGGAAAAGGTAGAGTTTTATATGTAACCAAGCAGGACCCTAAGGAGCCTTCCCAAGACAGGCCTTCCCTCATACCCTCTGCTTCAGCTCCTCTCTGAAGTACCCAGATAATAGTATCTGATGCACACTTCCTGAGTTGTTTTACAGATATGAACTCTGACCCCCTTCCCTCCCCCAATTAAAGGTGTTAACTACTTGATGACCAGGAACACATAGCCCCAGACCCCCTGGAGCCTAAGGACTGATAATGTTAAGCTCTGTCATACCACCATGCAACCTCACCACCACCCAGAGAATTGTGCCTGAGCTGATCACATTCGCTGTGATCCCCCAACCCCTACCCCCACCCTCACACCAACCTGGCTTTTAAAAGCGCTTTGCTGAAACCCTTCCTAAAATCCCAAGGCTTTTTAGGTCATGAGCCACCACTTCTCCTTGCATGACCTTGCAATAACCTTTCTCTGCTCCAAACTCTGACATTTCATTTTGTTTGGCCTCACTGTGAGTTGGGCACATAAACATGCATCAACAAAAGAGGAGAGGCAAATGCCAGAAGGTGGGGCTCCTGCCTTCATTCCCTTTGAAGTTGTTTTCCTGTCAAGGAGTAAGTCAAGGCTGTATATTGTCACCCTGCTTATTTAACTTATATGCAGAGTACATCAGGAGAAATGCCAGATTGGATGAAGCACAAGCTGGAATCAAGATTGACCGGAGAAATATTAATAACCTCAGATATGCAGATGACACCATCCTTATGGCAGAAAGCAAAGAAGAACTAAAGAGCCTCTTAATGTCTATTTAGTTCTTTGGCCCATTTTTTGATTGGGTCATTTATTTTTCTGGAGTTGAGAGAAGACATACAGATAGCTAACAAACACATGAAAAGATGCTCAACGTCACTTATTATCAGAGAAATGCAAATCAAAACCACTATGAGGTACCATTTCACACCAGTCAGAATGGCTGCGATCCAAAAGTCTACAAATAATAAATGCTGGAGAGGGTGTGGAGAAAAGGGAACCCTCTTACACTGTTGGTGGGAATGCAAACTAGTACAGCCACTATGGAGAACAGTGTGGAGATTCCTTAAAAAACTGGAAAATAGAACTGCCTTATGATCCAGCAATCCCACTGCTGGGCATACACACTGAGGAAACCAGAAGGGAAAGAGACATGTGTACCCCAATGTTCATCGCAGCACTGTTTATAATAGCCAGGACATGGAAGCAACCTAGATGTCCATCAGCAGATGAATGGATAAGAAAGCTGTGGTACATATACACAATGGAGTATTACTCAGCCATTAAAAAGAATACATTTGAATCAGTTCTAATGAGGTGGATGAAACTGGAGCCTATTATACAGAGTGAAGTAAGCCAGAAGGAAAAACACCAATACAGTATACTAACGCATATATATGGAATTTAGAAAGATGGTAACAATAACCCTGTGTACGAGACAGCAAAAGAGACACTGATGTATAGAACAGTCTTATGGACTCTGTGGGAGAGGGAGAGGGTGGAAAGATTTGGGAGAATGGCATTGAAACATGTAAAATATCATGTATGAAATGAGATGCCAGTCCAGGTTCAATGCACGATACTGGATGTTTGGGGCTAGAGCACTGGGACGACCCAGAGGGATGGTATGGGGAGGGAGGAGGGAGGAGGGTTCAGGATGGGGAACACATGTATACCTGCGGCAGATTCATCTTGATATTTGGCAAAACTAATACAATTATGTAAAGTTTAAAAATAAAATTAAAGCAAAAAAAAAAAAAAAAGAGCCTCTTAATGAAAGTGAAAGAGAGTGAAAAAGTTGGCTTAAAACTCAACATTCAGAAACCTAAGATCATGGCATTTGGTCCCATTACTTCATGGCAAATAGATGGGGAAACAATGGAAACAGTGAGAGACTTCATTTTCTGGGGCTCCAAAATCACTGCAGATGGTGACTCCAGCCATGAAATTAAAAGATACTTGCTCCTTGGAAGAAAAGTTATGATCAACTTAGATAGCATATTCAAAAGCAGAGACATTACTTTGCCAACAAAGGTCCGTCTAGTTAAGGCTATGGTTTTTCCAGTAGTCATGTATGGATGTGCAAGTTGGACTATAAAGAAAGCTGAGCACTGAAAAATTGATGCTTTTGAACTGTGGTGTTGGAAAAAACTCTTGAGAGTCCCTTGGACTGCAAGGAGATTCAACCAGTCAGTCTTAAAGGAAATCAGTCCTGAATATTCATTGGAAGGACTGATGCTGAAACTCCAATACTTTGACCACCTGATGAGAACTGACTCATTGGAAAAGACCCTGATGCTGGGAAAGATTGAAGGCCTGAAGAGAAGGGGACAACAGAAGATGAGATGGTTGGATGGCATCACCGACTTGATGGACATGAGTTTGAGCAAGCTCCAGGATTTGGTGATGGACAGGGAGGCCTGGTGTGCTGCAGTCTATGGGGTCACAAAGAGTTGGACACAACTGAGAGACTGAACTGAACTGAACTGAAGCACTCCGAAAATTTAATATTCCTAATCTGAACTCTTTGGCTTACCATGGTGTGTATTACTCCTTATTTCATTTTCACTGTATAATTATAAAACTGATATCATGTGTTGCTTTTTTCAAATTGTGAATATGATCCAGGGGTGAAAAATGAAAACTGAACTAAAATGTTTTTAAAATAATTCAAATCCACATTTTTATGTTTTGTGAAGCACCCCAGTGTTTTCCCTCTTAGCCTATTCATTTCTACATCCTGAAATTTGGAGGCATCCTCTTTGCATGTCAATGAATCCCAACTCCCACTTTGGGATTAATAAAATAAGTGAAAATGAATGTTCTTGCTACTCCATTTATGGAAATAAGTGCTACATTGGGTCTTGCTTTACTATTCTGTTTTTAGACTTTTTTCCTATTTTTTTTTTATTCCCTTCTATAGTTCCAAGAACACATTCCAAGTGGCCAAATTGTTATTTTGGAAATTGTTTTGGCTTAATGGACATGTTTAGATGTTTATTCTTTCTAGAGACGAGGCAACTTAAGATCTTGGAACTGACTCTGTTAGGAGAGAAGTAGAAATGAGTGACCGTGGCCAGAGCTGCCTCTGCTCCATAGCGAAGCCAAGAGGCCTGTGTCCGGAGCCATTTGTTGTCTGTACATAACAGCGCAGAGGTATGGGCATCTGGTGGTCAGTTGCAGGCCCTGTGAAAGGGAGATATGAGAGGTTATCCTAAAAGGGATCTCACTGAAGAGTGCTGATTGGAGAGGAGCTGTGACCCCAAGATGTGGTCGTGGCTACAGCCCAGCTACTGAGAAAGCAGAAAGCTGCCATTGCAGACACATCATCCTGAGGAGGATAACACCTCGCCCCTGACCAGCAGCTGTCTGTGCTTAGTCGCTCAGTCGTGTCTGACTCCCATTAGTGTCTGCAGTGGTGGCTTTCTGCTTCTTTGTTCCAAGCTTATTTTCATCTCCTCAGCCTCAGTTGTATGGTTCTACTGTTTGCACTGGGGAAACTGAGTTTTCAGAGCAAAAGTAGCATCTTGTAGAGTTTGTGGAATCGTGTCTAGGGGCTGGTGGCCTCTCAAGTCTTTCTTTGGTGGGATATTCTTATGAGTTTATACAAAATACTTTGAGACACTGATTAATTTTGATGTTCAAATGTTTTTTAAACTCGACTGTCTATCAGTGAGAACTATGTTAAACTACATGGATCTGTTTATTTAGCATTGAATTTCTGCAATGCCAAGGATCAAACTAGTCACCAAAGATACAGAAAGTATAAAGAAAATTATTATTATAGAAAAATTATTTTTGCAAAGGAGTAGTAAAGCTGATGATTGCAATGCTTTTAAAACTATTCTGGAAATGGAAAAAATAGTGAATATTTAAAATGTTTCTATATAATTAGAAAACATTGCTACCAAAGCCCAATAAGAAGATAACCCAAAGTAGAGTCCAGTTTTCTTATACATATTAATGTAAAAACTCTAAGGATTTGCAAACAATTCATTAACATATTAAAAGAATTTTACAGCATGGGTAGGTCCATTATAGAACTGATTGATATCAAAAATAAATTTTAAAATGTCATATTAATAGATATGGAAATATGGAAATATCTATTAGAGAATAAAAAGCTAATAGGAAAACCAGAGCTATATAAAATTTGTTAAAATTGGAATACTTATTAGCATGATTATTCATGGTTTATTTAATTTATTGAAATTGTGCATGCTTGTGTGTATGTTTGTACGTGTGCATATATTGATCTATCTAAATTTATATTTGTTTTGTGATTTACTGAATGAACTAAACTCAAAGAGATACAAATAGGAAATGTGTTTCTCTCTTGATCTTCGAACATGTTCCATTACATCTTCCTTCCTCATTTTTTAGTAATTCAGGCAGGTCCATCCACTTTCAGGTATTAAGTATTCCAATCAAATTTCAATGCTAAAAGTTCAATCTCGCATACAGTGCAAAAAATTCCCCTTTCTTTCCAGCTCACGCCCACCTATCACTCTCAGGCCTGCAAGAGAAAAAGGTAGGGAGGAAGCTGGTTTGTTCTTTCACGCTTTCTTCAATTTCACTTCTGCTTTCTTATCACTTTGATGCTTCCGAGTTTTCCTTTCTTTCTTAGTTAACATCAGTTCCCCAGATTCAGGGCATGAAAATTGATCTCTCTTAAGAACTTTTAACAATTTGATTTTGGTGCACTGGCATGAGGCTAAACTTTTCAGCAACTCAGTAAATATCAAAGCCAGGGATTGAGGGCTCATCTACGCTTCCTGCAGAAAACTTACATCTTTGCAAGTGCATTGCTTGGCATGTCACTCTCTCACCACTCACTGGGCAATATTTATTCCCTTATCTTCTTTCTGAGGCTGATATGAGCTGGGCAGGATAACAACCAGTTGCCATCCCTGGGCAATCCCTGGAGAAAGAGGTCTGGCAGCTTCTTGGCCGTTTTCTTTAGAATGCAATGGTGGTGGTGAAGTCACTAAGTCGTGTCCGACTCTTGTGACCCTATAGACTATAGCCCTCCAGAGCCTTCTTCTGTCCATGGGATTCTTCAGGCAAGAATACTGGAGTGGGTTGCCATTTCCTTCTCCAGGGGATCTTCCCAACCCAGGAATCAAATCCAGGTCTCCTACACTGCAGGCACAAGGGAAGCCACCTTAGGATGCAGAGTTCTTATCTGTTGTCCTCTGCTTTGAGGCTTTTCACCAAAATTCTAGGAACAAGAAGAGTCTCATTCTTTATCTTGTTATATAAATGTGTTGCTAGGTTTTCCAGACTTTGGCCACCTGATGGGAAGAACTGACTCATTGGAAAAGACCCTGATGTTGGGAAAGATTGAAGGCAGGAGGAGAAGGGGACGACAGAGGATGAGATGGTTGGATGGCATCACTGACTCCATGGACATGAGTTTGAGCAAACTCTGGGAGTTGGTGATGGACAGGGAAACCTGGTGTGCTGCAGCCCATGGGGTCGCAAAGAGTTGGACA
>NW_011494720.1:2946078-2946210 GCF_000754665.1 Bison bison bison
TGCTAGTTTAATAATTACTTATTTCTTATAGTGTCATAGTTCAAACGTTATCCCATTTACAGCTTCCTTCAGCCAGAGCATGAGCAGGTTTAGAGCTCAAACATGCGTGGCATTCAAAATGATGGGGCGGGG
>NW_011494720.1:2946517-2949870 GCF_000754665.1 Bison bison bison
GGAGCGCAGCACCCACGGCTGTAGGCCCCATCTCCTCACTCTGCTGAAGCAGGTTGCTGCAGTCAAAGAGCAAGTGGATGGCATGGAAGGTAATGATCTTTGAGAAGCCCCACAAGAAAGGCAACCTGCTGGGAGGACCTCTAACACTAAGATGATATGGGTTGGACTGTCAGAGCCTTGAACCTGGGGATAAGCTACAGGAGCACAGCGCCTCACATCAGGGGACTCTGCAGGGCAGAGACAATTTGAAGAGGGCTTCAAGAACTCAAATTCAGTTGTAAACCACTAACAAAAATTACTGCTCACTGCCAGGCACTTGGAAGTTGAACAAATAAAACCAATCATAGAAATACTTTCAGAATTTAGAAAATATATGGAACTAAATATAGCAAAACATTGTGTATCAAAACTTATGGATGCAGTTAAAACAATACAGGAAAATTTATAGTCTTAAATATTTATTTTAGAAAAGTCTTCTTAAGGACAGATGGAGTGCATAAATAAAAATGATAATAAACTTATAGTTTAGAAAACCAACAACAAAAAAGCAGAAGAGTCTTAAAGAAAAGAAGATTTAACAAACTTTTGGCAAGATTGATCAAGATAATAAGAGAAAAGTAAGAAATATTTTTTAAAAGGATGACAAAAGGGCCATTAGTTTAGATGTAGGGCATATTAAAAGATAACATAGGATGTCATAATAACTTTATTGCTGAAAGTGGAAAATTTAGAGTAAGTAAACATATATTTGGAAAAACTGCTGCCAAAACTGATTTAGGAGGAAAAAGAAAGCTAAATATTTTTTATATAATTAAAGAAACTTAATTATTATTTAAATGTTTAACTTACGTGTAAATATTTGGGTGTGCATTTGAACATGGAATGATGTATACCATTTGTTATCCTTAGTTAGCTGAGGGCTCTAAGACTTGAGGGGACTCCAAACTTGACTCTTTTCTTACTTTATCATTAGAGTTGCCTTCCTTTTATCCTCAGCATGTAAATAAAGACCAGAATTGCACATAAATTTATTTCCAAGCTTATATTCTCTGAGCCTGCATAAGATGCAAATATGATTTTTTACAGCCTTGAGGAAGAAACAGCCACCACCACAAATTTTTAAAAATTAATTCATATTGGCAATGTAGTTGCATTACAATGTTGCATTAGTATCTTCTGTGCAGTAAAGTGAATGAGCTATACATATACATATATCCGCTTTGTTTTGGGTTTCCTTCCCATTTAGGTCACCATAGAGCACTGAGTGGAGAAAGCAATGGCACCCCACTCCAGTACTCTTGTCTGGAAAATCCATGGACAGAGGAGCCTGGTGGGCTGCAGTCCATGGGGTTGCTAAGAGTCGGACACGACTGAGCGACTTCACTTTCATTTTTCACTTTCATGCATTGGAGAAGGAAATGGCAACCCACTCCAGTGTTCTTGCCTGGAGAATCCCATGGGCAGGGAAGTCTGGTAGGCTGCTGTCTATGGGATCGCACAGAGTCGGACACGACTGAAGCGACTGAGCAGCAGCAGCAGCAGCAGAGGTCTGAGTGGAGAAAGCAATGGCACCCCACTCCAGTACTCTTGCCTGGAGAATCCCATGGATGGAGAAGCCTGGTAGGCTGCAGTCCATGGGGTCGCTAAGAGTCACACACGACTGAGCGGCTTCACTTTCACTTTTCACTTTCATGCATTGGAGAAGGAAATGGCAACCCACTCCAGTGTTCTTGCCTGGAGAATCCCGGGGACGGGGGAGCCTGGTGGGCTGCTCTCTCTGGGATCGCACAGAGTCGGATACGACTGAAGTGACTTAGCAGCAGCAGCAGCAGCAGCAGAGCGCTGAATGTGCATCCCTGGTGGCTCAGCGGTAAAGAATCCACCTACAATACAGGAGATTCAGCGAACTCGGGTTCAGTCCCTAAGCTGGGAAGATCCCCTGGAGGAGGAAATGGCAATCCATTCCAGGATTCTTGCCTGGAGAATCCCATGAACAGAGGAGCATGACAAGCTCCAGTCCATGAGGTCACAAAGAGTCGAATACAACTGAAGCGACTTAGTACCACACAGCACGGCATAGCAGAGCACTGAGTAGAGTCCCCTGTGCCATACAGTAGGTTCTTGTTGTCTATTTTACATATAGTATCAGTAGTGTATGCATGTCCATCCCAATCTCCCAATTCATCCCACCTTCTCTGCCCTGCCCTGGTGTCCATATGTTTGCTTTCTATGTCTGTGCCTCTATTTGTCTTTTGCAAATAAGATCATCTATATGTGGAATATACCCCCAATTTTTTCTTACCTTCTTCTTTGCTAACATAATTTAATAAAGGTATGAAAAGGTACCACCAAATAATATATTTTGTTTCCTTTCCCTTACAGCTAGATAGTAGCCCTTTCATTAAGTTCTTGGTAAATGAGAGGCAAGTGGAAGTATTACAGAGATAGCACTGCCTTTCTTTCCTCACCTTCATTCTGCTGCTTTGAACAAGGAGAAGCCTGAGACATCCTTCTGAAAGTCATTGTAGAACAACCAACACTAGTACTGCCTAATTTTGGACCCTTTTGCATCAGCTGGAAATAAAACTATATCTTCTGTAAGCCCATATTATATTCTTAAAATTTTTATTATGTGTAATCAAACCTTCCCCTAACACAAGGCAGACAACATGCAGTTGGTTCTTCCCAGTGGAACAGGAAACCAGAATGTTGCCTCCCAGGTCACTGGCATTCCACCTCTGAGTTCAGTGTCTCTATGGCAGTATTGTCCCAGTCATAGTTTGTTTTAGCAAGACAGATCTTAGCAGCAAGTCAACTCTGTGGCTTGCAAAAAGAACCTTGTTTTTAGTTCAAAACTTTGTAAACTTTTGTCTGATTATGAGATTTGTTCTATTTACTGTCTCTGTGATAGGATTTACCTTGAAGAACTCAAAGTCCTTCTTTCTATACACTACCAATTATTTCCTAAGAATGTTTCAATTTTCTGGTTGTCAGTAGCCTGTATCAGGGTGTTCACAGACTATTAAACCCCAGTAGAGGCTTACTCCTTGGAAAGAAAGTTATGACCAACCTAGATAACATATTCAAAAGCAGAGACATTACTTTGCCAACAAAGGTCCGTCTAGTCAAGGCTATGGTTTTTCCAGTGGTCATGTATGGATGTGAGAATTGGACTGTGAAGAAAGCTGAACGCTAAGAATTGATGCTTTTGAACTATGGTGTTGGAGAAGACTCTTGAGAGTCCCTTGGACTGCAAGGAGATCCAACCCGTCCATTCTGAAGGAGATCAGTCCTGGGTGTTCTTTGGAAGGACTGATGCTAAAGCTGAAACTCCAATACTTCTGTCACCTGAT
>NW_011494720.1:2949970-2952444 GCF_000754665.1 Bison bison bison
ACTCTGATGCTGGGAGGGATTGTGGTCAGGAGGAGAAGGGGATGACAGAGGATGAGATGGCTAGATGGCATCACTGACTCAATGGACGTGAGTTTGAGTGAACTCTAGGAGTTGGTGATGGACAGGGAGGCCTGGCGTGCTGCGATTCATGGGGTCGCAAAGAGTTGGACACGACTGAGCGACTGAACTGAACTGAACTGAAGAGGCTATGTCCACAAGGATATATTGCATGGAGCCAGGCAGAAACTGTACCAGCCCTGAGAAGTCTGGCATCTTTGTAAGAAATTTGGTGTCAACTTAAGAATCCAGTTCTTGGTCATATTCACTGGGAAATTTCAAGCATTTTCTTAATTAATCAATTGACATAACATTGTACAAGTCTGGTTTTCTGCCTGGAACATCCAGTACCAAACCATGTATTCTTCCCAAATTGAAATTCCAATCTAGTGTGGTCGGTACCAGATCCCTTTTACTTTCTGGGGGTAGTCCAAAAACCATCTCTCCTCATGCTTTGTTCAGATTTTCCCTCTCCTCCTGTCTTTGGAATCTAGGCAGACAACAAGAATGCACATGTGACTCAGGTGAAGATTTAAGTCTGAAATCCAGCTGGTACAATGCCTTGGCTTTAAAACTCCACTTTTACTCCATCACTACCATCAACTAAAACACTTTCAAACATTGACCTCGGTGACTCAACCCCACCATTAGAAGAAAAATGTCCTGGAAAGCAAGAGTAATTCCAAAATGACGCGCAAAGGAACAATCAGTCCCCCCAAAACTTGAAATCTGCCTTGTTTCCCATTTACCAAAGCGGCTTGCATTCCCAGTGTGCTCCAGACCACAATTTTTTCTGTAGGTATCACCTTTGTACATCTTCTTGTTTCCTTAGACCCTCTTGCCTGTCTCCATTTCTCCCAAAGGAAGCCAAAATATTTGGGCTAATAAGAAAGCTCTTCCATAGAAAAACAGGGGTAAAAAGGAGACCAAAATGGGATAGAGAATTCTTTTTTTGAAGTTAGGGGAAAAGAAGGCTGGAACACTTGTAGGTCTTATAGGTTTATCTTGGCCTAGAACCAACTGAATATTTATTTTTTCTCATGTTAGATTGAGAGTATATTTAGCTGATCAATCTTGCTGCTGCTGCTGCTGCTAAGTCACTTCAGTCATGTCCAACTCTGTGTTACCCCACAGATGGCAGCCCACCAGGCTCCCCCGTCCCTGGGATTCTCCAGGCAAGAACACTGGAGTGGGTTGCCATTTCCTTCTCCAATGCATGAAAGTGAAAAGTGAAGGAAGTCGCCCAGTCATGTCCAACTCTTCGCAACCCCATGGACTGCAGCCTACCAGGCTCCTCCATCCATGGGATTTTCCAGGTAAGAGTACTGGAGTGGGGTGCCATTGCCTTCTCCTGATCAATCTTGAAGTCTGTGGATTTGAAGGCACTAGAAGATTCCTCGATTATCTAACTGTCTATGACCATTATTTACCTAAATTACAGGCATCGTGCTTCTATATACCAGAAAAAAAAACCACATTTCTCCTACAGAGAAGCTAGAGTCAGGGTGATAGCTATACAGCTATAAATATTTATTACCCATGTTCCTTCTTTAATGCCTTTTTGATGAATAGACTCAGAAACTTCACTTTCCACTGACACAGTGTAGGTGGTGACAGGGAAAAAATACTTTACATCAGATATGAAATCAGCAGATAAAAATGGATAGGCCAGGAAAGTTCTTGGAGGAGGTATTGTCTGCTTTTTTCTTTTCTTGTTACTTTTTTGAAAAGAAAAATGACTGAACTATTTATGAATTCAAGAATAAACTCCAATGATCATAATCAGATGATAAAATACTAGAAACCGTTGTATTCCTTTTCAGTCCTTCAGTTTCACTCTCAATGGAAGTAAAGAACTGAAAGTTTCATTAGAATCAGTGTACATCACCCAGACCTCCAGGCTGGGGGATGAGAAGGGGACTATGAAAGCAACCAGATGAACAGTGAAGGGACTGAGGATAATACATAGAACTTTTATTTTGTAACTTAGCAGTTTTCCATACAATAAAAGATAAAGCAATAAACTGGACTGGCTGTGGGTAAAACTGGGTCTTGCTCTAATGATCAGGGCCATACTCAGTTCAGTTTAGTTGCTCAGTGGTTTTTGACTCTTTGCAACCCCATGGACAGCAGGACGCCTTTTAAGATTTTTCTCTTTATGTTTTGTGTTGGGGGCCAGAGTGAGGCACTCGGCCCGTGGCAAAGGTCATGAGGAAGGAGGTTCGACATACTCAAAGGCGGGATCAAGCCTCAGGAGTCCCCCTGGAAATCCTCGAGCATCTACCCCCATAACCAGAGCCTGCCTACTTTACTACTTTGTGCTCTCACCTACACCTCTGACTTTACGGGGGGCTGTCCCCCACCACCTCTTTTGGAGAAGGAGTTAACTTAGAGCTCCAGTTAAGAAAAGACTCCTG
>NW_011494720.1:2952544-2970791 GCF_000754665.1 Bison bison bison
GTGACAAGAGTGTTTTAACCCTCAAACTCCTCTGAAGGTCCTCTAGCCTGCCTGACAGGCTTGTCCGGCCACATGTGATTGCTCACAGCCTCCCAACTGTGAGAGGCACGAGATGCTTTAAACCTTCTAAAAACAGGTTCCTTACAAAAGTTAGAAAACCATTAGTATAAGTATAGTGGGCTGATTAGAAACTGTATTGGTGAAGGGTTTTTCATTTGTTGAGCCAATGTTTGTTGCTAAGTCTCCACTTCCCCTGCCCTTACACACATTAATGAATATATAGAAGAAATAAGTATTAACCTTTTATATAAATCACGTTAGACCTTAGGCTAAGTAAATTCTTTCCTTAACTAAAACCCACTATACCCTCACCCTATAGGAATGTAACTTTATTTGGGTGGTGTCTGTTTTAAGAATAATCACCCCTGGAGAAATAAGTGTCCTGGTTGACTGACCGCTGTCACAAGGAGAGGGTCATAAATTGTCAGCAGGCCCCCTGGCCAGAAGATGATGTAACACCCCTAAGACCTCTGTATACATTTGTATGAAGCACCTGACTTTGATAAAAGTCAGGACTGCTGACCCCAAGTGACTTTTGCATAACGTCTCAGTGTATAAAAGTAGACCATGGAAAATAAAGAATTGGGATCAGTTTCTCAAAATACTGGTCTCCCCATGTTGCTCTCTCTCTCACTCTGGCTGAGTCTCCATCTGGAGCACAGAACCCACCAAGCTTACTAATTTTGCCTGGGCTTCTAAGATCCAACCCGGGAGGCCTCAGTGTCTCCTCTCCTTCGGGAGAATGGAAGGACACCTGTGGCCTCCGTAAGTGGTGCAAGCTTCTTGTCTTGAAGTTTTATTGGTCTCCTGCGTAAACCAAGCTACTCAGCCTCTTTTCTCCACTGAATTTTCCTACTGAGCCATCCTCATTCTATTACTCTTTACATCTCTAATTAATATCTAATTGAAGCTATTGTATCCTGATCCTCGCCGACGCCATCTCTGCTTCGAACTCCCTGGATCAGCCCGGGGCTGGACCCAGGCAGTTTTCTGCAGTTTCATCAAAAATTTCGGTTCAGTTTAGTTGCTCAGTCATGTCCAACTCATTGCGACCCATGGACTGCAGCACATCAGGCTTCCCTGTCCATCACCAACTCCCGGAGCTTGCTCAGACTCACGTCCATCAAGTCGGTGATGCCATCCAACCATCTCATCCTCTGTCATCCCCTTCTCCTCTCACCTTCAATCTTTCCCAGCATCAGGGTCTTTTCCAATGACTCAGTTCTTCCCATCAGGTGGCCAAAGGATTGGAATTTAAGCTTCAGCAACAGTCCCTCCAATGAGTATTCAGGATTGATTTCCTTTAGGATGGACTGGTTTGATCTCCTTGCAGCCCAAGGGACTCTCAAGAGTCTTCTCCAACACCACTGTTCAAAAGCATCAATTCTTTCATGCTCAGCTTTCTTTATGGTCCCCCTTTCACATCCATACTGGAAAAACCATTTTTCATAATGTATTCTGCATATAAGTTAAGTAAACAGGGTGAAAATATACAGCCTTGACATAGTCCTTTCCCAATTTGGAACCAGTACATGCCCAGTTCTATCTGTTGCTTCTTGACCTGCACATAGATTTCCAGGAGGCAGATAAGGTGGTCTGATATTCCCATCTCTTTCAGAATTTTCCACAGTTTGTTGTGATCCACACCATCAAAGGCTTTGGCCATAGTCAATAAGGCAGAAGTAGATGTTTTTCTGGAATTCTCTTGCATTTTCTATGATACAACAGATGTTGGCAATTGGATATCTTGTTCCTCTGCCTTTTTAAATCCAGCTTGAATATCTGTAAGTTCTCAGTTCACGTACTATTGAAGACTAGCTTGGAGAATTTTGAGCATTACTTTGCTAGCATGTGAGATGCATGCAATTTATCTTTGAACATTCTTTGGCATTGCCTTTCATTGGGATTGGAATGAAAACTGACCTTTACAGTCCTGTGGCCCCTGCTGAGTTTTCCAAATTTGCTGGCATATTGAGTGCAGAACTTTAATAGCATTATCTTTTAGGATTTAAAATAGCTCAGCTGGAATTCTGTCACCTCCACTAGCTTTGTTCCTACTGATGCCCTAAGGCCCACTTGACTTCGCATTCCAGAATGTCTGGCTCTAGGTGAGTGATCACACCATAGTGGTTATCTGAGTCATTAACATCTTTTTTGTACAGTTCTTCTGTGTATTCTTGCCACTTGTTCTTAGTATCTTCTGCTGCTGTTAGGTCCATACCATTTTTGTCCTTTATTGTGCCTATCTTTGCATGAAATATTTCCTTGGTATCTCTAATTTTCTTGACGAGATCTCTAGTCTTTCCCATTCTGTTGTTTTCCTCTATTTCTTTGCATTGATCTCTTAGGAAGACTTTCTTAACTCTCCTTGCTATTATTTGGAACTCTGCATTCATTCAGATGGATATATCTTTCCTTTTCTCCTTTGTCTTTCACTTCTTATGGCCCGTTTACTGGGCCATTCTCAGTAAATATACAGCCTTGATTTGGTCCCATTGCTTCAAGACAAATAGATGGGGAAACAAGGGAAACAATGAGAGACTTTATTTGGGGGGGCTCCAAAATCACTGCAGATGGTGATTGCAGCCATGAAATTAAAACACGCTTGCTCCTTGCAAGAAAAGCTATGACCAACCTAAACAGCATATTAAAAAGCAAAGACATTACTTTGCCAACAAAGGTCCATCTAGTCAAAGCTATGGTTTTTCCAGTAGTCATGTATGGATGTGAGAGTTGGACTATAAAGAAAGCTGAGTGCCGAAGAATTGATGCTTTTGGACTGTGGTGTTGGAGAAGACTCTTGAGAGTCCCTTGGACTTCGTGGAGATCCAACCAGTAAATCCTGAAGAAAACAGTCCTGATTACTCATTGGAAGGACTGACTGATGCTGAAACTGATGCTCCAATCCTTTGGCCACCTGATGTGAAGAACTGATTCACTGGGAAAGACCCTGGTGCTAGGAAAGATTGAAGGTGGGAGAAGGGGATGACAGAGGATGAGGTGGTTGGATGGCATCACTAACTCGATGGACATGAGTTTGAGTAAGCTCCGGGAGTTGGTGATGGACAGGGAAGCCTGGCATGCTGCAGTCCATGGGGTCTCGAAGAGTGGAACAAGACTAAGTGACAAAACAGAACTGAACTTTCAGTAAATCTTTAATCCAATTTTCTCCTGATGGGTGGGGCTGTGTTCCCTCCCTGTAGTTTGGCCTGAGCCTAAACCATGGTAGGGGCAATGACTGCAATGGAAATCTCTTTCAAAAGGACTCCTTCAAAGGCAACATATCTCAAAAGGCCTGACTCCCAGGACTGTTGTAATTAGTGTCTCTGACCCAGCGCCAGGCCACTGTCAACCCATACCTTCACCAGAGACTCCGGGACACTCACAGGCAAGTCTGGCTCAGTCTCTTGTGGTATCTCTGCTCCTTTCTCCTGGGCCCTGGTGCACACAAAAGTTTTGTTGTGCCCTCCAAGCATCTATTTCCCTGGAGATTCTTAGTCCTTTTACCGGATCCCCAGACTGGGAAATCTGTTGTGGGCCCCAGAATTTTTGCATTAGTGTGAGAACTTCATCGGTATAATTGTTCTCCAGTTTGTGAGTTGTCTGCTCAGTGGCTCTCTAGGGGGCTGAAGGTGACCTCCGCCAGGAGGACTTATCCCACAAGCTATACCTCCCTGGGCTGCTGCAACCAGAGCCTGTGTCCCCACGGCAGGTCAGTGCTGGCCCATGCCTCTGTAGGAAACACTCATGCAGTTCTGCCTCGGTCTCTTGTGGGAGTCACTGCTCCTTTCCCTTGGTCCTGGTGTGCACAAGGTTTTGTTTTGTTCACTGAAGCTCCAATACTTTGGCCACTTGATGCAAAAAGCCAGCTCATTAGAAAAGACCTTGATGCTGGGAAAGATTGAAGGCAGGAGGAGAAGGGGACGACAGAGGATAAGATGATTGGATGGCATCACTGACTCAATGGATATAAGTTTGAGCATGCTCCGGGAAGTGGTGAAGGACAGGGAAGCCTTGGCGTGCTGCAGTCCATGGGGTGACAAAGAGCTGGGCATGACTGAGTGACTGAACCATAATACATTGAAAAAAAGGCAGCAGTAAAACCAACCAAGAAGATACAATAGAGAGATTCTGTAAAATGGAAGATGACAGTTACAGCAGAAAAATGATATCTTTACAAAAAAACTTTAGTAATGCAGTTTAAAAGGTGCCTTTTCCCCTTCAGAAATACATAAACTATATGAAATTAGAAATAAAAAAACAAGATAATGAAACAACACAAGAAGAAGGAGCTGAGGCACATATAAATTTAAAAAGAGAAAAGTCAGCTGAGGTGAACAAATATTTCTATTTAATCTAATATACTCACAGAGTTTACATAAGCACCTTGGAATGGACTGAGCTGTGCCCTCTCAAAATTCTTACATTGAATCCACAACCTTCAGGGTGACTGTATTTGGTGATGAAGACTTTCAGGAGGTAATTAAGGCTTCATGAGATGACAAGGGTTGGGCCCTGATCCAATAGGACTGGTGTCCTAATAAGAAGAGGAAAAGACAGCAAGAGTGTGTGTGCACAGAAGAACGTGAGGACACAGTGGAAAGGCAGCTGTCTGCAAGCCAGGCAGAGATTTACAAATATTTGGAGAGTACATCTAAGTGGTAACTTTTACTGATAAAAAATTGTTTCACATAAGCACAATTATTTAATTATAAGAGACTAAATCTTTCATTTAATATCATAATATTGGATAATTTTAAGATTAAAGAAAGAATCTTTTAACCCCAGGTTTCCCAAACTTTGTGCTGAAATGCATTTGGGCATGACCATAAGCTCACAGTGGGCTATTTTACATTTTGTAGTGGAAATGCAGTCAGATATTTGGATATCTTTCAGATGTTGCATCTATAGCTTAAGGTAATTCATAATTTCAATGTTAGATTGCACTACATTCCTTTCTATAATGTCGTAACTATGTGAAACTGAGTTTTTTGGTAGGTGCTTTGTTAAAAACATGTGAAAGTCAATGTGGAATGAGAAATGAGTTTGCAAGTGTGCAATCTGATTCCAGGGTTTGAGAAGGGGTGCTGTGATCAACGGGAACACACACATTCCCTTATTACATCATTGTGATAATTAAATGATTGAAGGGGTAATTGAGAAATAGTTAATTACTTAAGGGTGCCATGAACCACAAAGCTTTGGGAACCTTAAATCAATCAGAAAGACATTAGAGAAGGAAAAGCAAGAGAAGGAAACAAAGCCATTTATTATAAAAATAAGGCAAATTACCTTGTCTCAGATTCTCTCATGAAAGTAAACTTCAACTGGCTCAAGCTCCTTTTGGTTTAATCCCAAACATATATACTAAAATCTTTTTGTGAGGATATGCACATTGTACACATTTTATTAGTTCTTAAATGTTTTCTATTGTCATTTAAATGAAAGGAGTTCCTACAAGATACTAAACATGAGAATGATAAACAAGAATGTGCTTAAACTAAATGAGACAAATCGAAATTACTAAGCGGTAGGGAGATCATGATACAAATGTACTGAAAACCAGTACTTTTAATATAGCACAATTATTTGTACATATGGCTTCAAATCAATTTAAAGAACAATAAATTATTGTTTTATAAAGAAAAAAATTTTAAATACATTAAGAAATAAAAGTCTATAACTAAAATCCTACATTTTTGGATAATAAACACTAATGTAATTAATGCAAATATTTTATTTAATTACATGTTTTTTAGAATCTATGTTTCATGCTTTGTTGAGAGAATTCCATGTGCCAATTGCTTCTGAGGTTTTGACCCAGTTTCCCAGTATGTAAAGATTTCCTGTGAGATTTTATTTACACTCTAGGTTATTTAGAGAATGAGTCTTTAGAACTTATATACAAATAATTTTCAGTGACATAATATGATTAATCATAAATTGAAGGGAAAATAATCAAATAAATGTGATTTTGAGTTTTGAGATTCCAAAGCCAGTATTAGCAGAAATGCAAATGAACACTTTATTTTCTTTCCTTTAGTGTTGATTTCAGTAACAGGAATTTATGGAGTAAAGATATTAACAAAAATGCAAGCAAAAATGAATATTCTTCCCAGCTACTTCAAAATGCTACATATATCTACATATAATAGATAACATGTATTTTAAGGATTTTATAATATAAAATATTTTTTATTTTATATTAAAATATAACATGTGTTTTAATGATTTTATAATAGAAACTGTAACTGGTTAGGCATATATACTTGGTCTTTATTATAGAATTCACTTTTTTTTTTAATTTCTAGGTAATTCTTATCCATGCTTCAGTGAAATAGTACTATGAACTAAACAAATTAATCCCAATTGTACATATTTGTTTTTTTTTAATTTAAATTTATTTAATTAGAGGCTAATTACTTCATATTTGTTTTAAATTCAATAACACAAATGCCAAAAATTATTTACTTTGGCCATCAAATTCAAAGAGCCAACTCATTGGAAAAAACTGAAGCTGGGGAAGATTGATGGCAGGAGGAGAAGGGGGTGAAGAGGATGAGACAGTTGGATGGCATCACAAACTGCATGGACATGAGTCTGAGCAAACGCGAGGAGACAGTGAAGGACAAGGAAGCCTGGAATGCTGTAGCCCAGGGCTGACAAACTCGGACACCACTGAAGCAGCTGAGCACACACGCACGCAGTAATGATTACTTTGAGTTTTTCTTGATTAAAAGCTAAAAAAATTTTACATTTTAAGATCTAATTCAAGAAGCATTATTTTCTAGATTTTGAATAAAAAATGTTCAATTTAAATCCAAACAGCTTATTAGAGAAAGCTAAGAAATGATCTTCTTAGCACGATGGTGGCTATAGTATCATTATTATGCTTATTTTACATGAAAGTGAAAGTGTTAGTCGCTCAGTTATGTCCAGTTCTTTGCAACCCTGTGGACTGTAGCCCGCCTGACTCCTCTGTCCATGGGATTCTCCAGGCAAGAATACTGGAGTCAGTTGCCATTCCCTTCTCCAGGGGATCTTCCCAACTCAGGGATTGAACTCAAGTCTCCTGCGTTGCAGACAGATTCTTTACCATATGAGCCACCAGGGAAGAAGTATTTTACATGGTAAAGGTAAATTATTTCACTTGTGAAAGAGAACATAATGTCTAGCAATATTAAACTTTTTCATATTTCTTAAATTTAACAGCTGGATTATAGACTGTGTTGCTGTCTTAAATTATTTTCTTTCTGAAGCATGTTGGTTTGGATAATTCTTACATTATGGAGAGTTTTAAATGTTTTAAAATATCTTCCAGGAAAAATTGGTTTGCTTGTGTCTTTCTCTCTGTGTAGGACTTAAATTTTTACAGAGGAAGAGATGGTCCTCATGATACGTGAGAAGTATGGATCAGTGGCTTTTTGGGGAGTTTTTAAGACTATTCCTTAGCAAATGGAAAAACTCATTTGCTAAATGGGCCCTTACTGTATTAGGAAATGTTGACTTTGCTCTTTTATGTAAGTTCAGCTTGTTTAGTTCCAGTATTAACCTGATTTTGATAATTTCTCCTAATCTCTCTTTTCACAGCATAAAACTATTCATTCAGGATTCTGCAAAAACACAACTCAAACTACTTTGAAGTTATTGGTTTTTTTTTTCAAGTTTTTTTAAAATTTTATTTTATTTTTAAACTTTACAATATTGTATTGGTATTTTAGTATTTTATTTTCAAAGCTGATCTGCTGAGAGTCTTTTTTCTTATCTGTGTAATAGGAGTTACTCTGTGGAAAAATAATTTTTAAAAAATGAGTGAGGTAGTTCCAGCCACCTTCATCCCCTTATTATTATGGTTAATATTTTTCCTATAAAATTCAAAATGTAAAAGAAACTCAGATAAATGGGGATTTTTCTCTACATGGACTTAACTAGTATGTTTTTAGAGACAGCATGTTCTTTCCTGTTCTTGTTCAAAATCTTTTCTCTTGAGAAATAATGACATCTAATAGAAATAAAATCATGCAGAATTTAAAAGGCTGAAATTGTATTTTCTTTCAACAATTGATAAATACACCTTTACATTGAGGTATTTTTGTCAACTACAGTAGAAAATTCCATGTAAACATGAGGAAGATCAGTACACGTAGCATTTTAAAATGGTGTAAATTATGCCAACTGCGTTTCTAGGCATCAACACCAGAAGGCACTAAAACACTGCAGTTAGTGGTCTGCTGGCTGTCGAGGTGGTGTTCACAGCGTGTTCTGCAAGTAGGGATAAACTGAAGCATTGGCGGCGAGGGGCACGTTCTAACTACGTGCGTGGGATGTTAGGAAATGTTTAAATGCCGGGTGTTTTCTGTTTTCTTTCTGTACACGGGCGCTCAAGAATGCATTTCATTTCCCTTTATCTCTTTCATTCTTGATGGCAAAAATTAGTGTTTCAGTGCCTGTGATGAAAGGAAAGACCTAGCTGGCTGTGTCTGTTTAAATTTACCAGTGGTCACGAACACTAGCGACAGGAGGGAAAAGATCCTCAGGCAGAAGCTCAAGGATAATTTATAAAGGATTAGAAGTGTATTTGCTTTCAGGCAAAAAACAGAGCATTTCTGTTGGAAACCATGTGAAAATCTCTATCTGGTCATGAGCAGTAACAGAGTTATTTTGCTTCTGGTATCAAATGATGCCCTATCATTGGAAATTTTTCAAAAGACATCAGTGGCCACAGATCATTGATGTTAGTGGGCTAGGCTCAGGTCATGAGTAGAGTTGGGCTCCCCATTCTCTGAGGTTTTCTAGAATTCTGTGATCATATAATTCCATGACAGTGAAAATCGTTTGACAGCAGTAGTGGAGACGGCATCAGGAATATTGACTCATTTAATTGTGTTAAGATGTGAACACCTGTAAGTAACTTTGCCTCTTAATGGCCATACTGAGGGCAGGAGGAGAAGAGGGTGACAGAGGTTGAGATGCTTGGATAGCATCACTGACTCAATGAACATGAGTTTGAGCAAACTCAGGGAGATGGTGAAGGACAGGGAAGCCTGGCATGCTGCAGTCCATGGAGTCACAAAGAGTAGGACACGACTTAGCGACTGAACAACAAAAATGAGCATATTGTATTGAACATTGTCATAAAAAGTTTGTTAAAGAATAAAATAAAGTATAAAAATCTCAAAAGTGAATTTACTGTTCTATTTCCGGTTCATTAAATAAAATAAGAGAAAATGAAAAAAACAATTTTGACCACAAAATTAAATTAGTGGATTTAATGAAGTGGTTTATTCTTTAAGAAATGTGACAGTTGAGGATCCCTAAAGAAAACTACATATAATAGATAATATATTTTGAATTTCTTTTGAAGAAGATTCTGATGCCTATTACTTCTAAGTTTATTGTACATGAATTTATTCACATTTATGTCTAATAATCTGAAAAGGAAAACTTACCATTTTGGAGTCTCTCTCCTTGTATTCCTACAAATAATAAAAGAAAAAATTAACTATTTAATTAAGAACAGAAAAACATATTGTTGTGGTTAGGCAATACAAGCTCTGCAGATTTTCTTGAGAAGGTAATTGAATGACAGCACTGCAATTACTTTTATTAAGATTAAAACAACACAACGGCTATTTAATGGTGAAGAGATATTCAAATTTATTTCTCAGTTCTTTTTTCTGAAAATGAAAACTTCATAAACACTTAAACAATCTGTCAATTTTCAAGAGATAAAATTCAATAAAACCTTGATTTAGTATACCACTGATAAAAAGAAAAAAAATCATTATTAATATTTTTAAATCTTTTTTTTGGGTTGATTTCTAATTACAAGGCTTTGAAAAGACCAAGACTTTTTGAAATAGTTTCAAGCTCATTAACCTGTAGTTATTCTTGTAAATAGAAATAAAAATGTGAAAATAATGAGCTTTAACAGTCAAGCTAAACTGCACAATTACATTCTTTTTTTGAATCAACTTATTCTTTTATACTGCACATAGTTTTAGTGGTTTTATATATAGTTAATAGTTTTATATATAGTCTCATTAGTTTTATGAGTGTATAAATTATGGAAAATATCTTCTATTTTCATAAACCATGAATGGACTTTTGGGCCAAGTAAAAGATACCAAAGTTAAACTTTGTTATATTTTATTTTTCCTTATTATTGTTGCATACCATGGTTTCAAGATTTAAACTATCTTGTTATTTTATACCTTTATCAGAACAGAAAGTAATGTGAACTTTATATACATTTAACCTTAAATTTTGGTGTTCAGATAAGGGAGACATTGATGAATATCTGAGGTTGTCTGGTTCTTAAAATATCTAGAAGGGTATGAGTTTTGAGACTAGGGCAGTGAAACTTATACATGTGGAATTGTAAGGAGGGAAATTGAAATGGTAATTATTAAATAGAAGGCTAAACAATCTGATCCCAGAGAGTTTAAGTATCTGTGTATTAAGACTCTCCTTAGTTTGAGTGATTTAAGAATAGCTTGTGAACTACAAGGATGAATGTTAATAGAAAAAGATTCTTCAGAAAAGATGCGTATTATAACACAATGAAAATCTGGAAAACAAGCTAAGATTTATGATGGAATCCTAACCTGGGAAGAATTCAATCTGAGATTCATTTTTGCTAACTCTGCTAACACTGTGAAGCAAATATACATGTTGATGACAAGGTCACAAAAACTAATAATAAATGTAGTAACATATCTTTAATAACCTCTTATAAAAATGATAGATTACATTCTTTTTAAACCAAATTTAGTAACTACTGTTTGTTAAGATGCTCTTTAGTGAAAGCTTGACCACAAAGTTAAAAGAAAAATAGAAACCACAAGTAAAAACCACACATTGAAATACTTCCTGATTTTCAATACTGTCAGTGTTTTATATCATTAATTTTTTTTGACAAACCACAAAAGCACAATCGCTAGAGCAGGTACAGAATGAAATTTATAGTTTTGATAGACTGCTAATATTTTCAATTCTAGCTTTCTCTTTATGTGAAGAAATTTCATCAAAGTCTATGACAGGGACTTCCCTGGTGGTCCAGTGGCTAAGACTCTGCACTCCTAATGCAGGGGACACAAGTTTGATCCCTGGTCAGTGAACTAGGTCCCATATACTGCACCTAAAAGATCCCACGTGCTACAACGAAGACTTGGCACAGCCAAATACACAAATAAATAAAAATAAATATTAAAAAATAGTCTATGGCAGCATAGGATTTTGATAGACACCATACAAGGTCATTTCAAACCATCATGCTTCCTTTCAGATATTCCTACAAGTAATTTAAAATTGTAAAATTATTACTATTATATGTGTTATTATCATAAAGTAACAAGTCAGATTTCCATAATTACATAAGTTCAGCAATGAACTGATATTAAATATTACGCAATTTTTACTCACCTATGCTAAAATGTACTTTAATGTATCCCTTGATAAATTTTAAGTGGGTTGCAAGCTTTAACACATTACTTTTTTAATTGGAATTCATTTAACACTTTCTTCAGTTGCAACATTCATAGCAACTAGCTATGCAACACTTAAAATCATTCATTCTTAGGGGTGGAGTTTATCAATACTATCTTAATAATAATCTTTTGATTCTTATCATTAACAAAGAGGAAAAGAGCATCTGTCTTAGAATTTGAAGTAGAAAGAGATATAGTTTAAAAGGCTAAGACTGATAATCTCTGTATAATGGGGCTTATTCTGTCAGCAGAGAAATTGGAATGTTTCTGAGTTTTTCCTCAGTTGCCTTACATTCTAATCTCAAATAACCTTTTCTTTTTAAAAGGAAGCCAATGATTTCTTATAAGAGATTTTTTGAGATATGGTGATATTTCAGCTTTATGGTTTTGCTAGCTTTTCATCAATATATAAATTGGCTTCTCACTTGTTAGCAGAGTTAGCAAAAATGGATCTCAGATCAAACAATTCCTCATTGTGAAACCCCCAAGTGACATCCCATTCACTCAGAGTAAAATCCAAAGCTCTCACAGTCGCCTTTCAGACATGACAGGGTCTCTGAACATGCTCTGATGTCCAATCTCTTTCACACTCATGCCACTCCTCCCACACGGCTCACCTTGCCGTGCTCTTTTGCCCAGCACCCTCCCCTTTGCAATGATTGGCTATTACAATGGGGAGTTTTAGACAGCAAGGGATTGGTTAAAAGTAGTTATCTTATACCATTTTTAGGAAAATGACAAGTTTTTTTTTATGTTTATCAGAGGCATTTACAAGAAATAACCTGTTTTGCTTATGTTCATGAAATAAACTAGATTTAGTTTTTGCTTAGGTGGCTTACATAATTTTTGTCTGTTGGGGCATTTTCAAGCCAAGTCTCCCTTTTATTTTAACATTCAGTATAGTTTAATTTCTTTGCTGAGAGTCTTCATTTTCCTTTGTTTCAAGAGTTTTGTAATATATCATTGAACTTTCCCCTTTTTTTTTTTAAAATCATGGTGGCTTTAAAATTCTTGTGAGATAATTCTAATATCTCTGCTCTCTCAGTGTTGGCTTCTATTGGTTGTCTTTTTTCATTCAGTTTGGGACCTTCTTGGTTCTTGATATGATGGAAATTTATAATTGATACCTGAACATTTTTGTATTGTGTTATGAGTCTTTGGATCTTATTTAATCGTTCTATTTTAACTCTGCTTTCCTGACACTGCTCAGGCACCTGCTAACACACGAGGTGGGATATACTCCTTTGTTACTGCTGGATGGCGTGGGTGTTCCCATTCCCCAGGTCGTCTTCACTGACACTGTGGTAAGGTAGCCTAGTTACCACCAGAAGTGGCTATCATTCTGACTCTCTCTAGGCTTTCTCTGACAAGTCACCAGCAGACAGGAGCTTCATCACTTCCAGGTGAAGGTGAGTCCAGGCTTGCATGTGTTCTGTGCTAACACCGAGCAGACGGCCCCCTAACCAGCCAGTAGAATAGATGGTCCTAGCTCTCTGCTTGGCCTTCTCTGCCACCATGGTGGCAAGGTGATCTTCTTTACAGCTTCGTAAGGATGGGTGTCTAGCTTCTTACTCTGTCTTGGCTGCCTGAGTTGGGGAAGGCATGGATTTCTCTGGATTGCTTGGTTAAAATAGAGTGGTTATTGTCTGCAAGGTTTTTGTCTTTGTAGGCTGCCTCCTTTCCTGGTTCTTTGGCTAGAGAAAGTAGGCATTTTATTGATGTCTGTATGTTTTTTCTTTGTACCTCTTCGCGTTTCCAGGTTGTTGGTTCCTTCAGCTCCAATTCTGAGATATAAGAGGCTAAAAGAAAACCCATGGAGGTCACAGCTGGGCAATGTACTGAGTTCTGAGATCTCTGCTCCATTGTCTCTCCACCTTTCACAGTCTTCTTTCCAGGGTTTTTAGTTGCCCTAAGCAGGAAGAAGAGGAGGAAGTATGTCTACTGAATGTTCCCAGAAATGTGAGTCTGTCTCAAGCATGCTTTTGTTTTTCTGTGTAACTACTGTATTAGGGGGAATTTGGGGTCCATCATCAGCTGTTTACTTTCCCTGGCAGAAACTGCTTACAGGTAAAATATTTTTGCTTTTCGTCAAAGCAATCAAACTAACAAAAATGATAGCATAAACTCATACTTCCTGAAATTACCTGTGTTTTCATTTGTCTTGAACATGTTCTTTCTAAGTGCACAGCCCTTTTCAAACCTCATTTGCATCCAGGAAAAAATGTGCTCATTTGTGTTTAGAGGCTGTTGATGCCTCTCAAATCACTGGCTACAACTGTTAACCTCAATTCGCCAGTCAAGATGTACAGTGAATATAGTCGTAGTGTGGTTCTTAACTGAAGGTTGTTTTGCCCCAACAGGGGGCATTTGGAAATGCCTAGGGAGATTTTTGGCATTAGCTACTGAGAAAGGACGTTCTCATAATGCCTCATGATTAGACTCCAGGGATGCTGCCAAAAATCCCAGTGTGCACAGGGCACACCCTCCAATAAAGAATTTTCCAGTTCAAAAATGCCGATAGTGATGAGGTCAAGAAATCCTCATCACTATTGACATTATTATTGAGGTGGCGTAATGGTAAAGAATCCTCCTGCCAATGCAGGAGACTCAGGAGATGTGGGCTCGATCCCTGGGTCGGCAAGATCCCCTGGAGGAGGAAACACACTCCAGTATCCTTGCCTGGGAAATCCTATGGACAGAGGAGCCTGGTGGGCTACAGGCTGTGGAGTCACAAAGAGTCAGACACGACTGAGGATGCTCCCATGCATGAACAGTAAACTCTGCTCTCACGTGCTCCCTCCCTAGATAGACTAGTACTTATTATTCAGCAAGAAATAGGTGGGAATTGCCTTCTGAGAGAGCAACCTTGGGAGACAGAGTAGCTTTCAGTTCAGCACAGAGGGTCAACATAAGCACTGTAGTCTTAGAAAATTAGAATTGAAAATATGATTGTATGAGAGAAAGCAATAGTCTAATCATGTGGATCATATAAACAAGTAATCTGCACCATGAGTGAAGCTGTGTAGCAAAGGGGATTCTCATACATTGCTGGAGGGAATGTAAATTGACACAAATACTTCGGAAAATTGCCCAAGAGTGTCTAATAAAGTCAGTGATGCAGGTATGCTCTGACCTGGAATTCAAGGTCTAGGAATAAAGCCTAGAAACCCTTCCACACTGGTACCAGGAGACCCATAAATAATGCACAGGCAGTACTTTTCACAGTCATCAGGAAACTGGGGACAATGAAATTTCCCTCAATAATAGACTGTACACAAGTTACGGCCTCTTCACATAAAGAAAATAAATGATTTATAGCTATATGTATTGCCACTGAAAATTTCACAAGCCCTACAGCTAGAGAAAGAAGCCTGTTATCAAAAACTACATACAGTATGATTCCATTCATAGGACATTTAAAAAATAAAATATATTTTATAGTAGGAAGCACAGGCTTGATAAAATTAAAAAATAAAATCATTACATAATCATCACAAAAGTTAGGGTGAAAGTGAAAGTGAAGTCGCTCAGTCATGTCCGACTCTTTGCGACCCCATGGACTGTAGCCGACCAGGCTCCTCCATCCATGAGATTCTCCAGGCAAGAATACTGGAGTGGGTTGCCATTTCCTTCTTCAGGGGATCTTCCTGATCCAGGGATTGAACCCAGGTCTCCTGCATTGCAGGCAGATGCTTTAACCTCTGAGCCACCAGGGAAGCCCAAGAATATTGAAGTGGGTTGCCATCCCTTCTCCAGATATTCCAACCCAGGGATTGAACCCAGGTCTCGTTTCCTAAGAGACGGGGAGACGGATACAGGAGAGAGGGAGGTAGAGGTCACTTAGAGCACAGGCAATGTTTGTTTCTTAATTTGTGTGTTGTTTACAAGATTATATACTTCATTCTTTTTATTTATTACCACTAAATTATATGCATGCATTTGGTATACTCCATGTATGAAATATTTAGAGATATTAAAGAGCTATTTAGAGATATTAAATAAAAAATATCTAAATAGCTATTAAATGCAAAATATGGGGCTTCCCTGATGGCTCAGATGGTAAAGAATCTGCCTGCAATGCAGGAGACCTGGGTTTGATCCCTGGGTCAGGATGATCCCCTGGAGGAGAAAATGGCAACCTACTCCAATATTCTTGTTTGGGAAATCTCAGGGACAGAGGAACCTGATGGGCTGCAGTCCATGGGGTTGCAAGGAGTCAGACATGACTGAGTGATTAACACTTTCAAATAAAAAATAATGTAAACAAAATGAATTGTTAAGAAATAGTTCTTCATGACATATATTTTTAAAAAGATACTAAACAAAAATTTTTTTATAAGTAAATAGTAACATCCAAGGCAGAAAGAAGTCTAATCAGTTGGACAAGAGATTATAAAAACAACCGTATACCTGTTATTTTATCTTGGATGAAATAAACCCTGCTTCTTTCTGGCCCTTCAACTTCCTAACCCAGCTGTCCATCTAAGTCTCTTTGTTCTGAGTTAGATTTAAAAGTTGAATTCTGATAACAACTTCAATTGATATTACAAGTTGATGACAAGAGTATTCCGGTTGTCAGAAGACAACTGAAGTAAATGCATTGGCATTCTGGTTTATAGACAGTTATGCCAAGACACCACTAGCTTGCTATGGCTTCCCAGACCAGCAAAGCTCAAGGCCCTTCATGAACATGGCAAGTCCACATTTCCTATCTTCCTCATTCTATCTCTTAAGCTTTGTTGTCATCTCTATTATTATGGTGCTCTGCAAAATACTATACTTAACATTTGCAGAGAAATTTTTAATGTTCGCCAAGAGTTTTTCATATGTATTTTCATATTGAAACTTCATAATCACACAGTGAGATGATCAGAATAGTTTCTATTATCTACTTTCATCAGTTGAAGAATAACAAGTCAAGGGGCCAATATAAAAGATTATTTGTAAACTAGCTGTGTACATAGCAATATAGATAAATTTTAAAAATACAGAGTAAAAAAAGAGGAAAATAGAGAGTTGTGAGAACAACACAATGTGTATAAGATAACACATGTGTCCAAAATAACTTCACGTGTTTTAGAAGGAGATGCATCAATAAATGTGTGTAAATAAAAGATACTAAAATGGTTGCCTAGGATGGGAGGAGAATAATAGGGATTGGAAATAGGACAAAAATGAAAATAAATAAACAACAGAAGTTTCTAGTATAGACAAAATTAAAATGATTTGGAATGAAATTTTGAAACTAAAAACTTACCAGCTGCATCATCAAAATATCCAGTATTAGAAACCAGGTCTCCCGAATAAAATAAAGATATTTTTTCCTCTAGCTTATACTTGTAACCATTATAAAGCAATTCAGTAATAATAGTGGAGGGACTAAAATTCCAAAACATAACTTTTACCCTTGAAGGACTTAGAGCAAATTTGAGATAAAATATATAATTATAGGAAATATTCACAAAATATAAAAGCAGATTGAAATTATAGTTTATGTTAACTATAGAATTGATGTCTCAATGCTATGCTTGCATAATTGCCAAGTAGCTGACTTAGGCTAACAAAAATTGCTATGTGTCATTCATACAAATAATATGTATTAAATATCAACTCTGTTCCAAATTTGAGATATATCAACTAAAGAAACAGCCAAAAATTCTTAACCTCATGAAGCTGATATTCTATCTGGGGGTGTGAGACTATAAACAACAAACGTAATGAATATGAAAAGTACTGTGCTTAAAGGCTTAAAGTTAAATATTAAAAAAAACTAAGATCGTGGCATCTGGCCCCATTACTTCATGGCAAATAGAGGGGGGAAGGTGGAAGTAGTGACATATTTCCTCTTCCTGGGCTCTAAAATCACTGTGGATGGTGACTGCAGCCCTGAGATCAGAAGATGTATGATTCTTGGCAGGAAAGCTATGACAAACCTAGACAGCGTGTTGAAAAACAGAGACACTGCTCTGCTGACAAAGGTCTGTATGGTCACGGCTATGGTTTTCGCAGTGGTCAGGTATAGTTGTGAGAGCTGGACCATAAAGAAGGTGGAACACCGAAGAATTGACACCTTCAAACTATGGTGCTGGAGAAGACTCCTGAGAGTCCCTTGGATAACAAAGAGATCAAACCAGTCAGTCTTAAGTGAAATCAACCCTGAATACTTGTTGGAAGGACTGACGGTGAAACTGAAACTCCAGTATTTTTGTCATCTGATGCAAACAACTGACCCATTGGAAAACTTCCTGGTGTTGGGAAAGATTGAGGGCAGCAGGAGAAGAGGGCATCAGAGGATGAGATGGCTGGATGGCATCCCAGTGCAATGGACATGAACTTGGGTAAACTTTGGGAGATGGTGAGGGACAGAGAAGCCTGGCGTGCTGCAGTCCACGGGCTCACAAAGAATCAGACGTGACTGGGCAACTGAACCACAACAGCGACAACAAATACTGTGTATAGAGCCTCAGAACACAGGAGAGGCTCGGGGGAAACAGCCACGTAAGGGGTTAGTAGTGCTGAATGTTAAGGCTTAGGATGCAAAATTTTATACTAGGTTAATTGTTAGAGATGCTGGGCCAGAGGAAGCACAAACTGGAATCAAGATTGCCAGGAGAAGTATCAATAACCTCAGATATGCAGATGATACCACCCTTGTGGCAGAAAGTGAAGAAGAACTAAAGAGCCTCTTGATGAAAGTG
>NW_011494720.1:2970914-2975129 GCF_000754665.1 Bison bison bison
TGGCTTAAAGCTCAACATTCAGAAAACTAAGATCATGGCATCCAGTCCCATCATTTCATGGCAAATAGATGGGGAAACAGTGGAAACAGTGGCTGACTTTATTTTTCTGGGGTCCAAAATCACTCAGATGGTGATTGCAGTCATGAAATTAAAAGACGCTTACTCCTTGGAAGGAAAGTTATGACCAACAGAGATAGCATATTGAAAAGCAGAGACATTACTTTGTCAACAAAGGTCTGTCTAGTCAAGGCTATGGTTTTTCCAGTAGTCATATATGGATATGAGAGTTGAACTATAAAGAAAGCTGAGTACTGAAGAATTGATGCTTCTGAACTGTGGTTTTGGAGAAGACTCTTGAGAGTCCCTTGGACTGCAAGGAGATCCAACCAGTCCATCCTAAAGGAGATCAGTCCTGGGTGTTCATCAGAAGGACTGATGTTGAAGCTGAAACTCCAAAACTTTGGCCACCTGATGCAAAGAGCTGACTCATTTGAAAAGACCCTGATGCTGGGAAAGATTGAGGGCAGGAGGAGAAGGGGACGGCAGAGGATGAGATGGTTGGATGGCATCACCGACTCAATGGACATGGGTTTGGGTGAACTCCGGGAGTTGTTTATGGACAGGGAGGCCTGGCATGCTGTGGTTCATAGGGTCGCAAAGAGTCAGACACTACTGTGCGACTGAACTGACTGAATTATTAGAGTAGACCTCACTGAGAAAGTGCCATTTAAACAAAGATCTGAAGAAGATGAAGCAGTCAGCTCTGTGGATATCTGTGAAGAGTATTTGGTGTAAACTGCAGGTGACGTCTTTTCGGAGAAGAGATTAGATGTTCAGTTTTGAGATGTTTGTTGGACAGTCAAGTACAGATGTGGCATGGGCAGTGTGTATATGAGGCTGGAGTTCAGGAGAGCTGCCTCACTGAGGAATACTATTTAGGAGTCATTGACATACGGTTTTTAAAGTTGTTCTCTGTGAGCTGTCTAATGGAGTGTGTGTAGCTAAGGTGAAACAAAACAAATGCAGAAACCTGGAGATCAAGTGAAAAATGTTGGAAGGAGGGAGTGATTAACTAAGTCAAATGCTGCTGAGCCAGAAATGAAACACAAGACTTTTTTTTTTTTGTATATATATATTTTTGGCTTCTTAAGGATGTAATCTTAAAAAAAATTTAACAGACAATTTTTTAGAGCAAGTTTAAGTTCTATGTTCACAGCAAAATTGAAAGGCAGGTACACAGATTTCCCCTTTTGCTTCGCAGGTGGCCCAGTGGTAAAGAATCTGCATGCAGTGTAGGAGACCTGGGTTTGATCCTTAGGTCAGGAAAATCCCCTGAAGTAGGAAGAGGCAATCCACGCCAGTATTCTTGCTTGGAAAATCCCACTAACAGAGAAACCTGGCAGGCTACAGTCCATGGGATCACAAAGACACAACTGAATGACTGAGCACACACAGATTTCTCACATACTCCCTCCCCTCTGTTCATTCCTTAGAAGAGGATGAACATACATTGGTTACAACTGATGAACCTGCATTGATGTATCACAATGACTCAAGTTGACAGTTTACATTGATGCTCACTCTTGGTGTTATATATTGGATTTGGACAAATATAAGACACATATCTATCTTTATAGGGTCAAACAGACCCTATAAGTCCTAAAAAAAAAACCTTAAGAAAATAAAATGAATAAAAAAGTAAAAAGATGTTACAAATGTGCTCACAGATTTGAAGGAAAACTTGAACATATGAGGTGAGAAAGAGAGACATAAAACTATGTCAAGTAGAATTTATAGAGATGAAAAGTTCAGTTTATCCTTAAAAATGCATTGGATGGGATCCACAGCAGATAACAAACTTTCCAAAATAGAAGGTCACTGGACTTGAATACATAAAAATATGACTATCCAAACCGAAACAGGAAAATGTCAATAGGAAAAAATTGAGACAATATCAAATAGTCTGACATACATGCAACTGGAGTCCGAGAAAGAGGGAGAGAGTGGAGATAGTTTCCCGGTGCCCCATCATAGTGGGAGGTTCTGGCTGAAGAGTTGTCTGTGGGGTCATTTTCAGTAACAAACTAGATACCAGTCTGCTGTGTCCCTTGAACTTTAGAAAATCAAATTAGGCTTCATAAGTGTCTCCTTGAAAGCCCTGTCACCAGGTCTGAGATGATGAGAGGGAGGCATAGACACTGCAAGTTCTCCCCAAAGAAATTCTTTCTGTGGACTTCTTCATCTCACCTTTTTTATTGTCTTCAGGGTGGCTCGAAAGTTGTGCAACCTATTTTTAACCTCTCCATTCACAATGCCAACATAGGTGGGCCAGCACTTCTTTTGGAATATGAGAGTACTTACACTCATTATTTTGTTCTAAGCTTTTTGAGACTCTTTCCAAAATTTTAATATTATACTGCATTCTGATAAATTTTGAACAGGTCTTCATCCTCAGATTAAGAATATTGCTAACATTAAATCAGCACTTTTAAGTTTCTAGGTTACCATTATTAATGCTGTAAATGTGCTTTGAGATTTTTACAAGATGAAATGTGATATAAATACAAAGAGATAATAATAGTTGAGCATAGGTCTTATATAAACTACACAAATAACTGAATTGACTAATCTCTCTGAATAAAATGTTGCTGTTTTACAGGTTTTAAAAAGCTAAACTTACCTGTAATCTTTGATTTTAATTTTCATCACAGGAAAATTGTTCTTAGACCACTTCTTTGCCTGGAATGACTTTCCTGAATTTTTTTTTCCTGTATGGTCAAATATTGCTCCTTCAAATTTACATTTCAGTTTCATCAGACCCATTAAAATTTTCTAGATTTCTCTATTTACAATTTTCTTTTTTCTCTTAATTGATATAAAAATTCTAGCTTGAAATCTGTGACTTAGCCCTTACTGTGAATTATAATGTATTGTTATGCTTCTTGAGTTTAACTATATGGAGGTTGCAGAGTGGTGGGCACACCATATAGGATAACAGATTGTGGTCTCCTGGGGTGATGGGCAATAAGCTCAGAGACCTTCTACAGGATGGCACCCTTATTTCAATGAATTCAATACTGTCCAGTTTCATCTCCTTAAACACACAGCTCCTCCTCAACTCTCATCTTGCAGTATCAGAAGTTTAACATATATATATATATTTAAGCTTATATATATATAACATTTATATATAAACATCAAGAATGGATCCATCTTTCAAGAATAACGTCAAATTAAATAAGATTTCAAAGGCTGGTACATGAACCAAAATATTTATAATAAGAATTAGAAAACTCAAGAAGGTTGTAAAATTATGTTTTCTGACTTACGCATTCTTTCCTTGAAAAGATGTGTGAGAAGCCAAGTTATAATTAGAATTACGCTTGACGAATGTGAGATTCAAATGAGTTAGGCAGATTTATACACTTTTAATATTTTGTAGTATTGGGCTAGGACAGTCTGATACATCTGTTTCTACAACTATAAGTTGCCAACTCTGCCAGGATTCTCTTGTTTTGGGGCCAAAACTATCTCTTTCCTGGACAACTAAGATAGTACTGTTAGGTTTTCTCTTTGGTAATATTCCTTTTTATATCATGTCAGAGCAGAGATATTACTTTAGATTGTATGTTCAAATAGGTAGCAACCAAGTTTTGCAGTCCTTGGAGATATCCACTATTTCTAACATGAGTCCACATATCCCTGATCCATTTTGTACTGAATTGAGAGTTTAATTACTTTCTTTATTTATAAAATTTTGGGTATATATTGCTCTTTATGACAAATTCTTCAATATTATTTTTCTTGAGAGATTTTAGATTACTAGGTGTAGAACAAGATCTGATATGTCCTGGATCTCTCTTAAATACCTAGCACAGTTTCAGTTCAGTTCAGTCTCTCTTTTGTGTCTGACTCTTTGCGACCCCATGAATCGCAGCACACCAGGCCTCCCTGTCCATCACCAACTCCCAGAGTTCACTCAAACTCACTTCCATTGAGTTGGTGATGCCATCCAGCCATCTCATCCTCTGTCATTCCCTTCTCCTCCTGCCCCCAATCCCTCCCAGCATCACAGTCTTTTCCAATGAGTCAACTCTTCACATGAGGTGGCCAAAGTACTGGAGTTTCAGCTTTAGCATCATTCCTTCCAAAGAACACCCAGGGCTGATCTCCTTTAGAATGGACTGGTTGGATCTCCTTGCAGTTCAAAGGACC
>NW_011494720.1:2975313-2990648 GCF_000754665.1 Bison bison bison
CACCATCTGCAGTGATTTTGGAGCCCCCCAAAATAAAGTCTGACAACGTTTCCACTGTTTCCCCATCTACTTCCCATGAAGTGTTGGGACCAGATGCTATGATCTTAGTTTTCTGAATGTTGAGCTTTAAGCCAACTTTTTCACTCTCCTCTTTCACTTTCATCAAGAGGCTTTTTAGTTCCTCTTCACAGTTTAGGTGCTTTAATAATCAACTAACACATATACATTTGGTTAACAGTTAAAAATATTGCCCAAATATTTTTTTAGTTTGATTGGATGTCTGTCCTATACAGAATTAGTCTCAAGTCACTTGCATGATTGAATCTTCAACCTTCTTAATTATTCACAGAATTTTCCTTCTAAACACCCACAGTCATGTTTCTCATTTAATGTAGGAATTACTCCTATTGTTGTTACTCACTGTTTCTAGAAATTTATTCTTCTTGCTCTAAACTTTTCTCATTTTCTACCTCCTGATGGCACTCAATTTTGAGTATTCAGTTTCTTTCAAATCCTACTTTATGAAGGAAATCTTTCCAGTATGTATGGTGAGTAGAAAAAGTTTAATTTCTTCTCTTTCTTGACTATGTTCCATTTCATTTATATTAGGGAGAAAAGTAATTTAAAAAAAGTAAAAATAAAAACTGAAAATAAAAATATTTGTAATGTTTGATCTCTCTCTTTCTCTGCTTATGTGAGCACACATGTAAGCTAAGTTACATGTGTATATGAGAAGAGTCGATAAATTCAGTTTAGACTATAAACTTTATAATTGATGATTGTGCAGAAACAAATGTGTATATGTACATAAATCTCGGTGAGATTTGCGAGTCACCATACATCTTAACAAAAATTATTTTTATAACTAATATATGCTATATGATAGAACCTATAATTGCAGATAAATACAGAGCTGTTAGAAAATATGAGTAGCACAGGAAAATGCAATGCACAAGCTGTAAGATTTTCTACTTTCCCTTATATCCTCCCCACAGAAAACCACTGTTAATAACTTCTTGATTTCTTTAAAAAAACTCTATGTACTATTCAGAAACTTGCCCTTAATTGTTTAATTTGTGGTATTGTAGTTGCATGAATGTTTCCCCTGTGGTAACTTGGGAGGCTTATGGTTTGTTTGTCATTCTTCCAGCAGTTGCTTTATGCCATTTTTGAATATGCATAAATACTGTTATTGCTTTAGCTACTGTAGATGGTCTCTACTACCTCCCTGCTGGGAAAATGGAAAAATTATTAAGCTATGTCTTTTCTTTAGTGTCCTTTTCTTTTTTGCTTTTCACTCATTTTATGACTATTGTAGTCTTTTTAGGTTAATTCCATAATGTCAGCCCATTTATTGCTCTAAATAATATGTGTAATCTTCTGTTTCTTGATTGTACAACTTTAATGCTACCTGTTGACTCTGTGAAAAGGAAGTTGAGGAAATTAAAACACTTTAAAATTATTTCTTTTTTATTTTTTCTTCACTATCAAAATATGATTATTTATTTTTATGTTTTCAAGTTTACTTTTAACGTGTTAATTCATATCTGACACAGTTTTTTAGGTACAGTGTTTTAAAAAATAAAACTTCAGTGTTTCCCATTGTCCTTTTTAGCACAGTTTCTTCTTTCATATTTTTAGTTGCCTCAATTCCAATATAGATTTATTAAGATTTGAACTGTGCTTGCTATATTCCCTGAGATGTTTCATATTTGAGAATGTTTGCCTGTCAGCTTTTTTATTAAATGACTAGTTATATAATATTGAGTCAAACTTTATGTCGACACTCTGGACATTGTTTCATTTTCTCTTGGTTCTGGATGCTTCTGTGAAGAACTCATAAATCTGTCTGACTTCTTCTTCCATGTAAGAATTCTTTCCCTCTTGCCAAGATGCTTGAAAGATTATTTACTTTTCCTTTAAATTTAATAATAATCAGGAGATAGCTGGGTGTCAATTCACTATGTCCTTGTTTTCTCAAACTTGAAGCCTCTTTTAATCTGAAGATTCAGTTCTTTTAAATTTAAAATAGATTTCTTTTTATATTTTGAAATATATTTTCTGTTCTTTTTTTTAGTGTCATATATTTTATAAAATATAATTATAACATTTTATAAAATATAATTTATCAAGTGCTTTAATGTTTATCTGACCTTCGTTTCTGTTATGGGGTATGAAAAATAAATTCTACCCTCCTTGGTTCTTCTGGCTGCTCTAAGCATTAAATTGATGAGAGACAGATTAAGAGAAGAAAAACAAAGAAAAGTTTAATAACATACATACTTCTTGCATACATGAGGAGACCCAGAAAGCTGAATCACTCCTTAAGTGGCTGAAGCCCTTACTTTAAATTTCATATTCAGCAAACACAGAAGAGGATATTGGGAATAATGCTTTGGGACTGCAAAGAGAAGAAAAGCAATCCACAGAAAGATGCAAAGGGCAAATGTTTGGTGAGCAAGTATTTGCTGAGCCATAGAAAACAATAGGACATAGAGAGGAATTTTAACAAACAGACTTTGCTAGGCTCCTCCTAGTCTACCATACCTAGCTAGTTCATGCTATCCTATAGCTATCTGTGGTGGTAATTTCATTCCTAGAACAGTTCTATCTAAATTCTTTTAGGCAATTAGAGAAAAGTCAAAGATTCGTCCCATGTCTTCTGCTTCTATAAAATAACCAGTCTAAAATAATCTTCATGGTAAAGGACTACATCTTACAGTGATCAATTTTGCTTCCTTACACTTTAATCTTCTAATAATTATTTTGTTTCTTTTTCATCTACATTCACTATAATTGCTTCATGCACTAATAGTATTCAATGTCTTATTTTCAGCTTTGTTTCTTGCTATTCTTTTTTTTTTTTTAAATTGAGGTATGATTGATATAACATTATATTAGTTTCTGGTGTACAACATAATGACCTGATATTTGTATATATTGCAAAATAATCACTATAATAGGTTCAGTTAACATCCATCACCACACATAATTAAAATACTTTTTTCTTGTGATGAGAATTTTCAAGATGTCTTCTCCTAGCTACTTTCAATTATGCAATACTTTAAAAGGATTGTACAACATGATTAAGTGGGATATATACTAAGGATATAAAGATGGTTCAATACATGAAAATTAATCAACATGACATACCACATTAACAAGATGAATGGCAAAACCATGCAATCATCTCAATAGATGCACCAAAAACTTTTGACAAAATTCAACATATATCTATGATAAAAACTCTCAACAAATTTGGTATAATGGGAGCACACCTCAACATAATAAAGGCCGTTCATGACATGAAACCATAAATTCTTAGAAGAAAATGTAGGCAATACATTCTCTGACATCAGTATTAGCAATATCTTTTGGATCTATCTCCTCAGGCAAGGGCAAAAACAGCAAAAATAAACAAATGAGATTATATCAAACTTAAAGATTTTACACAATGAAGAAAACATCAGCAAAAGAAAAAGGTAACCGACTGAATGAGAAAATATATTTGTGAGTGATATATTTGATAAGAGGCTAATATCCAAAATAGACAAAGAGCTCATACAACTTAATAGTAAATTATTGCCTCTGTACTAATTCATCACTCTTCTCCAGTAGCATATTGGGCACCCCCCGACCTGGGGAATTCATCTTTCAGTGTTATATCTTTATGCCTTGTCATACTATGGATGGGGTTCTCAAGGCAAGAATGCTGAAGTAGTTTTTCATCCCCTTCTCCGGTGGACCATGTTTCGTCAGAACTCTTACCATGACCTGTCCATCTTGGGTGGTCCTACGTGGCATGGCTCATAGTTTCATTGAGTTAGACAAGGCTGTGATCTATATGATCAGTTCTGTTAGTTTTCTGTGATTATGGTTTTCATTCTGTCTGCCCTCTGATGGGTAATGATAAGGAAGGGGATGACAGAGGATGAGATGATTGGATGGCATCACTGACTCAATGGACATGCAATTGATCAAGCTCTGGGAGTTGGTGATGGACATGGAAGCCTTGTGTGCTGCAGTCCATGGGGTCTCAAAGAGTTGAACATGACTGAGTGACTGAACTGAACTGTACTAGGTCTCAGAGTGTGAGATTTTGTGTGTGCCCTTTCAGAGTGGAGTTCCTGTTTTGCACAGCCCTTGAGCTCACTCCCAAAATCAAGCCTACTGGCCTTCAAAGTCAGACATTCTGGGAACTTATCTTCCTGTGCAGGAATCCTGGACTGAGGATCCCAATGTGCAGCTTGAACCCCTCATTCTTGGGGGAAGACCAATGCAATCGTGATTATCCTTTTGTATGTGGTTTGCCTACGTCTGTCTTGACCATCAGATCAGATCAGATCAGTCGCTCAGTCATGTCCGACTCTTTGCGACCCCATGAATCACAGCACGCCAGGCCTCCCTGTCCATCATCAACTCCCGGAGTTCACTCAGACTCACGTCCATCGAGTCAGTGATGCCATCCAGCCATCTCATCCTCTGTCATCCCCTTCTCCTCCTGCCCCAATCCCTCCCAGCATCAGACTCTTTTCCAATGAGTCAACACTTCGTATGAGGTGGCCAAAGTACTGGAGCTTCAGCTTTAGCATCATTCCTTCCAAAGAAATCCCTGGGCTGATCTCCTTCAGAATGGACTGGTTGGATCTCCTTGAAGTCCAAGGGACTCTCAAGTGTCTTCTCCAACACCACAGATCAAAAGCATCAATTCTTCGGTGCTCAGCCTTCTTCACAGTCCAACTCTCACATCCATACATGACCACAGGAAAAACCATAGCCTTGACTAGACAAACCTTTGTTGGCAAAGTAATGTCTCTGCTTTTGAATATGATATCTAGGTTGGTCATAACTTTCCTTCCAAGGAGTAAGCGTCTTTTAATTTCATGGCTGCAGTCACCATCTGTAGTGATTGACCATACTGCATCGTTAACCTTTCTATCCGTCTCTTGTGATTCCTTCTTTATGTCTATAGTTGTGGAACATTTTTTTCTGCTGATCTTCATATTGATAGATATCATTGATAGTTGCTTTGTAAATAGTTGTATCATTGGTGTCCCCGGTTCATGAGAGGAGGTGAGTTCAGTGTCTTCCTACCCTGTCATCTTGGCCACTCTTCTAAATTATTATACAAGAAGCATTTGATACTTAATCTATGTTAAGGTGACCAGAAAGTACATTGAAAGAAAAAATATGTATCTTAATATTAGCCAAGAAGCTTTCAAAAGGTATCATGGTGGTAATACTCATCTAACATCTTATTTTCAATTTATGTAATAGGAGGTCCACAAATATTAGCTATCTTTCTACTCATTTCTTCCTTTTCTTTTATGATTTTCACTTCTACAATGTTGTAATAATTTTGTCTGGCTATAGTTGAAGCATGTGATGAAGTTCTATGTAGCCTAAAATATTCTGAGTCTAAGGAGATGCCATGTAGGATCTCTTTCTGATAAAGCCACTGGTTGAGTGGACCATGCTAGAATAAAAAAGTTGACAGTTCAAAATATATTATTCCAAGAAATAAATCTATTTATTTAAAATCGAATAACTTTTATTAATTGATCTGTATACATGTGTAATAGATCAAATTGCCAACATCTGTTGGATCATCGAAAAAGCAAGAGAGTTCCAGAAAAACATCTATTTCTGCTTTCTTGACTATGCCAAAGCCTTTGACTGTGTGGATCACAGTAAACTGTGGAAAATTCTGAAAAAGATGGGAATACCAAACCACCTGACTTGCCTCTTGAGTAACCTATATGCAGGTCAGGAAGCAACAGTTAAAACTGGACATGGAACAACAGACTGGTTCCAAATAGGAAAAGGAGTACATCAAGGCTGTATATTGTCACCTTGCTTTTTTAACTTCTATGCAGAGTACATCATGAGAAATGCTGGGCTGGAAGAAGCACAAGCTGGAATCAAGATTGCCGGGAGAAATATCAATCACCTCAGATATGCAGATGACACCACCCTTATGGCAGAAAGTAAAGAGGAACTCAAAAGCCTCTCAATGAAAGTGAAAGAGGAGAGTGAAAAAGTTGGCTCAAAGCTCAACATTCAGAAAACAAAGATCATGGCATCCAGTCCCATCACTTCATGGGAAATAGATGGGGAAACGGTGGAAACAGTGTCAGACTTTATTTTTCTGGGCTCCAAAATCACTGCAGATGGTGACTGCAGCCATGAAATTAAGATGCTTACTCCTTGGAAGGAAAGTTATCACCAACCTAGACAGCATATTCAAAAGCAGAGACATTACTTTGCCAACAAAGGTCCGTCTAGTCAAGGCTATGGTTTTTCCAGTAGTCATGTATGAGTGTGAGAGTTGGACTGTGAAGAAAGCTGAGCACCAAAGAATTGATGCTTTTTGAATTGTGGTGTTGGAGAAGACTCTTGAGAGTCCCTTGGACTGCAAGGAGATCCAACCAGTCCATCCTAAAGGAGATCAGTCCTGGGGGTTCATTGGAAGGACAGATGCTGAAGCTGAAACACCAATACTTTGGCCATCTCGTGTGAAGAGTTGACTCATTGGAAAAGACCCTGATGCTGGGAGAGATTGAGGGCAGGAGGAGAAGGGGACGACAGAGGATGAGATGGCTGGATGGCATCACCGACTCGATGCACACGAGTTTGGGTAAACTCTGGGAGTTGGTGATGGACAGGGAGGCCTGGAGTGCTGCGATTCATGGGGTCGCAAAGAGTTAAACACAACTGAGTGACTGAACTGAACTGATATATGCAAAATAATTATATACATGTATTTTGTTCATTGAAATATATAAATGCATAATACCTGTAATATCCAACAATTTGCAATGTATATGAATTATATTCTTTAACTTCTTTTAATCTTAGATGAAAAAAGTATTACACAGCAAAATATTCTTATTTTTGCCATTTAGGTAAGTATAGTAGCAAACTATCCTAGTAAGAATCAATAACAGGTTGAAGGAAGAATTAAGACCTTGAGAATTAGTTTATAGTTGAAATTTTATTATAAGGAATTATTTTCTGTCACTGTCTAAATTATGGACTGCTTAATGTTTATTCTAATGAATCAGTAAATGTTTCACATGATTGATTAATGTCCATATAAAGCATATATACAGCCTAAAAATAAGTTGTAAAGTCAGTAAGCACATGGAAGATTAATAATATTATTTTATTGCAAGTGGGTACACTGGTCCACTTAAAATGAATCATTTATTCTTTAAATCAACAAACAGCCAAAACACAGAATGTAAAGATTGTTCCAGGTATTAAAATCAATGAAGTTTGTTTAAAAAAAAAGAACACTTCTGCCAAATTGGCAGAAAAAAAGTGAATGTAAAACAATCAAACTACCAAACTCTTTATCGATTTAACTATGAGTTTTAAAAAACCAGATATTAAGAAAATTCAGAGTTCAAAAAATTGTGACCATGTTTTATTGACTTGATTGTTTTTAAAGTACTGCTTTTCTCAGCTCAATATAATGGATGTCTCAATAGATTACTTAGAAAGCATAAAGAAATATAACCAGCTGAAGACAGTTGGTATTTACCCAAGATAAAAAATATGATTGAGCATCAACAGACATTTAATTTTAGATCATTGGCAAGACAATTGCTATCTGTCAATCTAAACTTCTTGGTTATATGGATGTTATTATATCTGTAAATTATTGTTGCTGTTGTTCAGTTGCTAAGTCATGTCCAACTCTTTCCAACCCTCATGCACTGCACCATGCCAGGCTTCCCTGTCCTTCAATATCTCTTGGAATTTGCTCAAACTCGTGTCCATTGAGTCAATGATGTCGTCCAACCATTTCATCCTCTGTTGCTCCCTTCTCCTCCTGCCCTCAATCTTTCCTAACATCAGGATCTTTTCCAATGATTGGCTTTTTGCGTGGCCCAAGGATTGAAGCTTCAGCTTCAGCATCAGTCCTTCCAATGAATATTGAGTGTTGATTTCCTTTAGGATTGACTGGTTTAATCTCCTTGCTGTCCAAGGGACTCTTAAGAATCTTCTCCAGCACTTCTCCAGCACAGTAATTCAAAAGCATCTATTCTTTGGCCCTCAGCCTTTTTTATGGTCCAACATGACTACTGGAAAAACTGTAGCTTTGACTATATGGACCTTTGTTGGCAAAGTGATGTCTCTGCTTTTTAACATGCTGTCTAGGTTTGTCATAGCTTTTCTTCCAAGGAACAAGCGTCTTTTAATTTCATGGATTATTACTATGTTAAATAAATCAACTATATTTTAAATATATATTGCTTAAATAATGTTATAATAATTGGCCTATTTAAATCGTCAAGTTGGGAACTCATTCTCACCATGAAAAATATGAGAGATTAATTAGAAACACTGGAGACAGAAAATTTTAAAACATTACAATATAAAATGAGGAGTCACTGATCAATATTGGTCAATTTCAGAAAGTAGTCACTACATGGTCCTTTCTGAGAAAGTTTTCACACTTAATCTATATTATAGATTTGATTGCTTTGGTATGTTCGATCTCTGCTACCTCCTTGAAAAAGCTATTTTTCTTTCTTTCTCCTGATCATACTGATTTCTTCCCTTAGACTCCCTCTCATCATCAACCCAGCCTCAACAGCTTAGAAATCCCCTGGACTCAGTTTGGGTCTCACATCTTTTCTAAGGACGTGTATTTCCAAAGTGAAGGCATATAGTTTCAAGGCTTTCATGCTTAAATCTTAAAACTTTAAAATATGCAATTGAATCCCAGGTTTTCATCTCCATATTGACTCTCTCTTTGAAGTTTTGGACTGGTATTACTATATCCCACAGTCCATTTCATATCTTTGATGTCAATTTTCTATATTAATATTTTTATCCTTTGTTTTTTCCTATTAAATATAAACCTTGTGGATGCAAGGATTTTGTCCTTTGGTTTTACTATGTTGATAAGTATCTGATGGTCACAGTGGAGGCTCAACAAAATATGACTTAACAGATTGACTAAATGGGTGTGTATTTTTATATCCGTAGAATGCAAATGAGGCAACAAAAAATGAAAAGCCTATGGTTTTGCATAAAGAGAGAATACTGCTTTGTAGGAGGAAGCATTTTGGTGAGAGTTGCTCTCTATGCCAGAAACCAAAGAGCCTTCCTTATTTCTTCTTAGGTCTTATAGAATAACTGCATATTTATATTACTTTGATAGATTCTAGAGTGTTTGAAACATTATATAAATATTTGAGAAATAATATGGCTACTAACTGATAAAATGACCACGCTTTTGAATAACAGTGCCTGAAATAAGCAGACTTTCCTATGGTAATTTCTTCAGTAGCATGGAAATCTATAACAATTAAGAACAGAGAAGGTTTACAGGAATAACTGCTTTTCATTTCTTTGCTCACAAAAATGCTGATTATCCTACAAATTTTATTCTGGATCCCTTATCATCTATAGTTGCAAAATTATCTGTCAATGACAGTGCATTTAGGCATAGCATGGTGAATAACTCCTTTTGCAAAATAAAATAAAATAATATAAGAATCCATTTCCCAGAAGCAAAGAGAGTTAAAAACTCTGTAGTTGGTAACTCTTCAGTACTAAACTAGGTGGCATAATTCCTTTCCTGTATGTCCAAACTATTTTTCCCTCCAGTAAATAGTTATCTCTTTGATTCAGTACCCTCTACTCTGTATATAATGATTAAAGGTCTGCCCTACACTGACATTCACAACTTCCTGCAGACAAAAGAACTTTATCTTCAAAGATTAGGGATTTCATGAATGGAGTGTTCACATCTGAGAAATATTTTGGACATTTTGTAATAAGAGCAAAGTAATAACTGCTACTTACTGAAGACTTATCAAGTGCCAGATAGTATGCTAATTATGTTATAAACATTCCCTAACTAACTTCTCACAATAACCTTAGGATATTTGTAATATTTTAAGCTTTTTATAGGGAGGAAGCTGGAATTAATATATGAATAACTTGCCTTGGGTCAATAGTAAGTAAAAGAGGTAGAAATTTGAACTCATGCTGGTGATTCCCGGACCCCCTGCCCAAATAATACATCAGTGCAACAGATTAATGGATTTCTCCTGAATTCTTATTCTCTATTTATTGGTCACTGTTAGCATGCTGGCTTTGTAGCCTCTTTCTACTTTAGCAATTATAGTCAATTAAAAAAAATGATGGCAGTTCCTTCCAATGCTTTAAATATGGGAACTTTTTTTTATCATCCATTTTACAGACTCTCTCTATATTTTTTCCTATCTGGATTTAATTTTTTTTTTTCATTTTTAGCTTTCTGTATTTTGAAAATGAAGTGCCTAGGTGCAGTTTTGCTTGTTTGTTTGGCATTTACCCTACTTGGTGTTCTGTGAACTTCCTGATCTATGGTTTGGTGTCTGACTAATTCAGAGAAACTCTGAGTCATTACTGCTTCAAATACTTCTTCTGTTCCTTTCTCACTTCTTCTGGGATTCACATTATGCATATATCTCACCTTTTATAGTTGTCCAACAGTTATTGGATATTACAGTGTTTTTTTCTCCAAGCTTTCTTCTCTACTTTTCCAATCTGGAAAACATCCTCAAGGTCAGAGATTCTTTCCTCAGCCATGTAGTCTGCTAATGAGCCCATCAAAGGCATTCTTTTTTTTTTTTTTTTTTCTTTTTTAACAGTTTTTATTTATTTATTTTTAAAATTTAAATTTATTTATTTTAATTAGAGGCTAATTACCCATCAAAGGCATTCTTTATTTCTGTTACAGTGTTTTTGATCTCTAGCATTTCTTTCTGATTCTTTCTCAGAATTTCCATCTGTCCATTTACATGGGCCATCTGTTTTTCATGCTGCCTACTTTATCTACTGAGAGTCATTAGCATATTAATCATAGTTTTTTTTTTTTTAATTAATTCATGGTCTGAAAATTCTTATATCTACATATCTGAGACTGGTTCTGATACTTGTTCTATCTTTTTAAACTATGTTTTCTGCTTTTTAATATACCTTGTCATTTTTTCTTGACAGTCAAACCTCAATAAGTAGATCTTTAGTAACGTGGTGGTAAGGGACTGGGGAAAAGGAAGCATTCTGTAGTCCTATGGTTAGGTCTTGGTCTTTTATTGAGCCTGTGCTTATGAACTATGAAATGTCACAAGTCCTTTCCCTACTTAGGTGGGACAAAATGGCTGGAGGGGTATTTACAGCCCAGGGTATTCCCAAACCCAGAGAGCATGGGTATTTCCCTTCCTCCAGCTCAGTTCAGTGCTGAGAAATCACCAGTAACAAAGCCTCCAGTAAAAGAGTTCCCCCTGAGGGCAAATCTTGTTAAAAAGAACAGAATGCTCTAGAACTCAAAGTGCTTCCTTTTGCTCTCTCCTCTGCCAGAAAAATGAGGGAATTGTTCTTCAATATTTACTGAGAATCTGATTTAGCTCCTGGAGGTTAAACTCACAGAAGTATGGATCCCACTCCCCCTCCATGGTTAGGCCTCCCTGGAGATTTTAACTCTCAGGGTTGTTGATTTTTAAGCCTCCAGCAATTTGTGAATTGCAACTCAGATTTCCCTGCCCCACACTGGTTCTTGCAGAAAGTTTTGATTTGGATCCCTCAAGGGTTTCTGCTTGGAGGTTTTGCTCTGATAAGTTGCAAATCTTTGTATTCAACTAATCTCTGTTCAATTTTAAGAAAATAGTTTGCTCTCTGATCTCACTTCTCTGATGGATCTGAGAAAAATATCGGTTCTTCAGCTTGTTCAGATTCTTACTTGTCTTCAAATGGAATGGTAATTTCTAAACTCCTCCTATGTTGGACCAAGAACTCAAAATGTTTATTTTTCACAAAGGTGAAGTGAAAGTGTTTGTCACTCCGTTGCGTCCAACGCCTTGCTGGGCTGTACAGAGCTGGTGGACTGTAGCCCACGAGGCTCCTCTGCCAATGGAAGAATACTGGAGTGGGTAGCTATTCCTTTCTTCAGGGGTCTTTGCAATCCAAGAATTGAACCCTGGTCTCCTGCATTGCAGGCAGATTCTTTACTCTCTGAGCCACCAGGGAAGCCCTTTCACAATGGTATGGCTTATCAGTTCCCAAACTGCTGTATCTATAGCTATATTTATAGCTATATTCTTAGCTTAAACAAACAAATCAATATTCATTGGAAAATGAGACCTAGATTTTTAACTATTGGAGAGAAGCTTAAAATAAGGAAAGGGAAAAGTTAGAATAAATCTTATGGTGTTGGATTAGAACTGTAAATCTCTGTGAATTTAGTATGTATGTGTATGCACAAATACATATATCTAGATCTATATACGGAGAAGGCAATGGCACCCCACTCCAGCACTCTTGCCTGGAAAATCCCATGGATGGAGGAGCCTGGTAGGCTGCAGTCCATGGGGTTGCTGAGGGTTGGACACGACTGAGCGACTTCCCTTCCACTTTTCACTTTCATGCATTGGAGAAGGAAATGGCAACCCACTCCAGTGTTCTTGCCTGGAGAATCCCAGGGACCGGGGAGCCTGGTGGGCTGCCATCTATGGGGTCGCACAGAGTCAGACACGACTGAAGTGACTTAGCAGCAGATCTATATAAGGAAATAGAAGATGTGTTAGCATATATACACATATTTCTTAGGTGTTTCCTTTGAGAAGGCCTAGTACTTACAACATCCTAACATTAGAGAGCCTGGCAAGATATTGTTTTCTGTACACCAACTTTCAATAAAGAGGAGTCTGAACTCCTTGGGCTTCCCTGGTAGCTTAGCTGGTAAAGAATATGCCTGCAATGCAGGAGACCTTGGTTTGATTCCTGGATGGGGAAGATCTGCTGGAGAAGGGATAGTCTACCCACTCCAGGATTCTAGCCTGGAGAATCCTATGGACTGTATAGTCCTATACAGTCCATAGGATTCTCCAACAGTCGAACACGACTGAGAGACTTTAATTTTCTTTCAAGAACTCTTTGGAAAAATGACTGATTTCAATGCCTAGATAGTGCTATTGGTTGAATTGTGTCCTTTCTAAACTCATATGTTGAAAATCTAATGCCTAGAATCTCAGCACATTTCCTTGTTTGGAAATAAGGCCATCGTAGTAGTAACTACTTAAGATGAAGTCAGTAGAGTGGATACTAATTCAGTATGATGTGTGTCATTATAAAATGGGAGAACATCATATGAAGATACAGAGACATGCATAGAATAAAGTTGGTTCAAAGATACAAGGGGGTAAGGTGAATTTCTATAAGCCAAGGAAACAGGCCTGGAACAGACCCTTCCCTCACATTATTCAGAAGGAACCTGCCCTGGTGACACCTTAATTGTGGAGTTTTAACCAAGAGAACCATAAAACAATCAATGTCTGTTATTTAAGCTATTTAGTCTGTGGTTTTTTTGTTACAGCATCCTGAACAAACTAATACAGGCAGAGAGAGTTTAAAATAAGCCTGGAATATCTTTGATTACAGAAAATAGAATTTCAAAAAATAGGGATATGTCAAAAAGATGCCGAGACCATCATGAATACAGGACAAACTGAACTACAACAAAAAACTAACAAGTAAAAAACTATAATCATTGAATATTTTTAAAATCCAATGTATTTATACTTAAGTGAACAAATCAATGACTAAATAAAGGGAAAGTTCTTCTCTGTAGGAAACTGAAACTAAAACTCTTAGTTGTTCAGTTGTGTCCAATCAACTCTTTGTGTCCTCATAAACTGTAGCCTACCAGGCTCCTCTGTCCATGGAATTCTCTAGGGAAGGATACTAGAGTGGGTAGCCATTCCCTTCTCCAGGGGATCTTCCTGACCTGGGGATCAAACCCAGTTTTCCTGCAATACAGGTGGCTTCTTTACCATCTGAGCCACCAGGGAAGCCCCTTCTCTATAGAAAGCTTCCAACTAAAAATGTAGAAGAAATGATGGTATTAGGAAATCACTGTTTGCCTAAAATTGCAGTAATAATAATCAGTGGATATTAAAAAGAGAGAGATATGATATAGAAAGTATATTTGCGCAGATGCAAAGTAGATTGATGCAAGAAACTTATTATAATAGTGACATTACGGTGGAGAAATCTGGAGAACATTGCCTGAAGTAAGAAATGGAGCTTAACCTCACCAGTAAGTGGACAATTGATATAACGTGCCTCCTGTCATTAAAGGTATTTTAATAGAAGAGCTTCTTTCAGGTTGTTAGTATATATTTAGGCTACATGCGTGCTGAGCTGTTTCAGTTGTTTCCGACTCTTTGCAACCCTATGGACTGTAGCCTATCAGGCTCCTCGGTCCATGGGACACTGGAAGCAAAATTACTGGAGTGGGTTGTCATGCCCTCTTCAGGGTGTCGTCCAGACCCAGGGATGAAACCCATGTCTCTTGTGTCTCCTGTGTTGGCAGGCAGGTCCTTTGCCACTAGTGCCACCTGGGAAGCCATATTTCGGCTAAAGAAACCAAATCCAAGTGCAATTAATCATGACTCAGTTTTGAAGTGTCTTTATTTACAAAACACTTGTTAGACATCATGAGTTCAGTTCAGTTGCTCAGTCATGTCCAACTCTTTGCGACCCCATGGTCTGCAGCATGCCAGGGTTTTCTGTCTTTCAAATCTCCCGGAGCTTGTTCAAACTCATGTCCATTGAGTCAGTTATGCCAACCAACCATGTCATCCTCTGTCCTCCCCTTCTTCTCTCGCCTTCAATCTTCCCCAGCATCAGGGTCTTTTCCGAGTCAGTTCCTCCCATCAGGTGGCCAAAGTAATGGAACTTCAGCTTCAGCATCAGTTCTTCCAATGAGTATTCAGGATTACTGATTGGTTTGATCTCCTTTCAGTCCAAAGGACACTTAAGAGTCTTCTCCAATACCGCAGTCCAAAAGCATTAATTCTTCAGCTCTCAGCTTTCTTTATGGTGCAACCCTCACATCCATACATGACTACTGGAAAAACCATAGGTTTCACATATGGACTTTTGTTGGAAAAGTAATGCCTCTGCTTTTTAATATGCTGTCTAGGTTGGTCATAGCTTTTCTTCCAAGGAGCAAGTATCTTTTAATTTCATGGCTGCAGTCAGCATCTGCAGTGATTTTGGAGCCCAAGAAAATAAAGTCTGTCACTATTTCCATATTTTCCTCAATCTATTTGCCATGTAGTGATGAGACCAGATTGTATGTAGGTCAGGAAGCAACAGTTGGAACTGGACATGGAACAACAGACTGGTTCCAAATAGGAAAAGGAGTATGTCAAGGCTGTTTATTGTCACCCTGCTTATTTAACTTCTATGCAGAGTACATCATGAGAAACACTGGGCTGGAAGAAGCACAAGCTGGAATCAAGATTGCCGGGAGAAATATCAATAACCTC
>NW_011494720.1:2990782-3011389 GCF_000754665.1 Bison bison bison
ATGGCAGAAAGTGAAGGAGAACTAAAAAGCCTCTTGATGAAAGTGAAAGAGGAGAGTGAAAAAGTTGGCTTAAAGCTCAACATTCAGAAAACGAAGATCATGGCATCTGGTCCCATCACTTCATGGGAAATAGATGGGGAAACAGTGGAAACAGTGTCAGACTTTATTTTTGGGGGCTCCAAAATCACTGCAGATGGTGACTGCAGCCATGAAATTAAAAGACGCTTACTCCTTGGAAGGAAAGTTATGACCAACCTAGATAACATATTACAAAGCAGAGACATTACTTTGCCAACAAAGGTCCTTCTAGTCAAGGCTATGGTTTTTCCAGTAGTCATTATGGATGTGAGGGTTGGACTGTGAAGAAAGCTGAGAGCCAAAGAATTAATACTTTTGAACTGTGGTGTTGGAGAAGACTCTTGAGAGTCCGTTGAACTGCAAAGAGATCCAACCAGTTCATTCTAAAGGAGATCAGTCCTGAGTGTTCATTGGAAGGACTGATGTTGAAGCTGAAACTCCAGTACTTTGGTCACCTCATGCGAAGAGTTGACTCATTGGAAAAGACACTGATGCTGGGAGGGATTGGGGGCAGGAGGAGAAGGGGACGACAGAGGATGAGATGGCTGGATGGCATCACTGAGTCGACGGACATGAGTTTGAGTAAACTCTGGGAATTGGTGATGGACAGGGAGGCCTGGCGTGCTGCAGTTCATGGGGTCGCAAAGAGTCGGGCACGACTGAGCGACTGAACTGAACTGAATGAGATAGATATCCCTATAGATATCTATATAGATATCCCTATCGATAAAGGGATAAGTGTGTGAATATCTAGGCTCTTTAGGTGACACTAATGGTAAAGAATCCTCCTGCCAATGCAGGAGACATGAGAGATGCAGGTTCTATCTGTGGCTCAGGAACATCCCCTATTTATGATTGGCATTCAAAAGCTTACACCCCAACCTGCCTTTATTGTTGGCCAAACCCACAGACATGCTTTATCTGTTTTCTCTTCTCTTTACTCCATCAACCATGTCAGGACAGAGCACACGATACGTCTATCGTAATAAATGAGGTTTCTTTAAGTGCTTCCTTGAACAAAATAGCCATAGCACAATATTCTATATCTGCTCCTGAAAAGCTGTATTAGGGTCCAGAGTTTTTCTTAATATCACAATATAGTTATTTAATAGTCTTACTTTTATCTATAGATATTCCAATTAGATCATTGTTTTTCAGGGATTTTATCACACTGTTGCATGTGCCGAATACATTATAGAGCTCATTACACTTCATTCATTGTTCTGTGCCTACCCTTTTTACATACATGAATTCCTCTGGGGAATATTCAGCTAAGTACTGTGAAACCAGGAAGGTGCTAATGGAGAAAAGTTTTCTTCTTACTTCTGTAGTTTATTTGGGAAATTAACCAGATGGTTTATGAAGCTGTTTTTCCTACTATGTCACTCTGTGACATAAAACACCTTCTGGGATTAGTAAGCATAGCCTCAAAACAAAAAATTGAGTGAAGGGGTATATTGAATTCTCTCCTCTTTTTGGTGTTTTCCTTCTAGAGGCAGATGTTACAAAAAAGATCTGAAATAAATTTTCCTCTTCCCTGCTGCCTCTTTCAGAAAGGATTTTGCTATTGACCTGCTGGCTGTACCACCTGGAGCCACAGTTTTGGTCTATAAATCCTTTGAAACAGTTCTCAGCTTCTAAAGTTGATTCCCCCTCTCTTTACTTACCCTTCTAATAAGTGAATTTAGCCAAGGAGTGTCTTATAATAACCATATGCTTTACTTTTTAAATGAAAAATACAACAAAACTGGGCAATAGAAACTTTTAGAGACACCACTGATTCTTATAATAACACTAATAATCTTGTTGCTTAATCATAGTCAATCATTCCTTACATATTGGCTTCTAAGATCATCTCTGCTTATTTGTTGCAATGTTTGGCATAGATTACTTGGAGTTTGGTATCAAAATAAGTGTCCACACTACCCAGACCCCATCCTTTACTCTTTCCTTTGCTCATATTATTTTGTTGGATTCTTATATCATTTTGACCTAAGAGAAAGATGAAACGCAGAAAGTTGTGAGCCTCTCAGTGGGAGTGAGCCCGCTAAGAAGCTGATGCAGATTTAGAGACTGTTAGAAACTGCTGTCTTCCTTGGTCCCCGCTGTCCGGCTATCTTGTGCATTTAGGTCAGTCTCTGGTACACAGTTCTACTGTGGTTCGGGAATGAGAGTCTGTTCTGAGTCTCTCTGGAATTAACAGCTCTGTGGATCAGGAGGTTTGGTTTCCTCTTCCTGATGTTACAGAACCAATGTGATCATGTTAGCTTTTTGTCTCCTTGTTTTTCAAGTAGGAAAATATTTGTTTTTTGAGCATATGCTTAGCAATGTTAATGAGAGATAAAAAGTATTCCATTCCATGTTCTTACCTCCTGGAGTTTGTAATATCTCAAGGAAAATGAAATGTATGAAGTAATAGGCTAACATCACAAGACAGCTTGCTGTTATCAGTAGCATTGCCCACAGTAAGAGTGCACCGGTTTTTTCTTTGACTCCCTGGATTACATAGAGAAGACAGAGGGTAATTTAATTCACAGGACAGTAGCATTTTAAAAAATTTCAAGTTATTCTCAGATCAGATTCAGCTGATCTTATTTATCCATGCCAAAAAAAAAAAAAAGCAAATTATATAAAGATTTTTTAAATAGATGTGGCCCTTCCCATATCATATCTTCTGTAATCTCCTAATTGACTTCCTTTTCTAATCACAGAAACAGACTCTTTCTATAATGAAAGATTTATTGATAACAGAGTTTGTCTATTAAAGAATTCCTCTTCTTCTCCCATTCTTTTCACTGATTGTTAGCTTTGGATATTGAGCCTTTTAAATACTAGACTTCCTTAACCATTCTGCACCATTTGGTACATGTTATGATATCTTGATTCCCTATATGTTTCCTTTAAGATCTACAGTGATATGGTCTTCAGACACAGAGACAGAGGAAACTACATCCTTATCAAAAGGAAACAATGAGTGTGTAGTGGGTTGAATGCACTCCCCAAAGATCTGTCTACACCTCAACTTTCAGAAACCACAAGTATGACCTTATCCGGAAAAAGGGTCTTTGCAGATGTAATTAATTTAAAGAATTTGAAATGAGATTATTCTGAATTATGAGCCATAAGTTTAATTACATGTGTCCTTAAGGAAGACACAGATGCAAGAGGAAAGAACCAGAGGAGAATGTCGTGTGGAGACAGAGATAGCCTTGCGCAGCTACTGTTTATTTCTGCGTGCATGCTCAGTTGCTGAGTCCTATCTGACTCTTTGCAACCGTATGGACTGTCGCCCACCAGGCTTCTCTGTCCATGAGATTTTACAGGCAAAAATACTGGAGTGGGTTGCCATTTCCTCCTCCAGGGGATCTGACTGACCCAGGGATCGAACCTGCATCTCCTGTGTCTCCTGCATTGGCAGGCAGATTCTTTTTACCACTGAGTCACCTTCTACCCTAATGTAAAATCTCCCACCTATATACAAGGAGGCAAACTGTTCTTTTTATAATAGGGTAACATGGACTTTTTAAACTTTAATATGCATTGTTAGATTGCTTTGAAAAAATTTTTTTTTCTTTTTTTTCCTTATGCTTTGAAAAATTTAAACTCTCTCTGGTGATGTACCTTCTACTATTAAAAAAGTAGCTGTAAAAATACAGAATGATAGCATTTAAGAAGAAACAACAAACCAACTACATATTTTATTTTAGTACTTGTATTTATGTTTCAAAGCATAGAAGCATTCTAAAAGAAAGGGTTATTAATATTAACCATTAATATTATTAATGGTTAAATAAGATAACCACTATTAGAACTGGGGAAGGGGGCTGAGAATGGTTATTTGTATTCAGTTTTTGAAGAAAAGCATATTCATGCATTACCTGTAACAGTAAAAAGTATTTCAAATCTAAAAGCACATTGATCATCAGATGGCCTATATTTTATATGCTATTAGAAACAAATAATGCCAATTAAAAGGTGATACAATGCTTAATTTTCACCTTTCATCTTATGTCTTATAAATAAGCTTTTAAAAAAAGTTTGGACAAAGATTTTTACACCACACTGCAATTTTTTTTCATACTACTGCTTTTGTGGTTTTCTATGAAGAATGAATCATTTCAATTTAATGTATAACTGTAATGCAATCCTTTTAAAGACATTAAACAAAAGAACACATTGTATCAGTGATGCAAGTCTTTGAATCCGTATCTGGCAGATAAACATGCCATAGTGGTCACCTGGCATCTGGCTGACCATGATAGTATAAATTTATAAATGCTGTAGTAATAGTAATTTTAAGAATCCTTCATGACCCAGTTCTTCCTTCTAACCTGGTCTCTCCATTCTACAGACAAGCTTATTGAAACAGCTATCTATTCCTGCTGGCTCTTTGTTCCCCTTTCCCCAAATCATTTATTTATGAGCCCACAGCAATATGACTCTGCACCTAACACTGTATTGAAGCTGCTCTTTCCAGAGTCACCAATGACCTCTTTGTCACAAAACATTAGGCAATATTTCAGTCCTCTTCTTGCCTAACTTCATTGGTGTTTGAGGTTGGTTGACCTCTGCCATGAAACCGCACATTTCTGTTTCTCCTACTCTTTTTCTGGCTGTTCCTTTACTATTTTTATTCAAATTTCTCTTTCTTTTTCTTTCTTAGATGTTGATGTTTGCAGGATCATATTTAAAGATGTATACATCTTACCACAGTACATACAACAAACAAGATGCAAGCCAATAATACACATGTCTGAAATGGACTAGTAAAATAGTGACGATAAGATAATTTGTAATCAGATAGAGAATACATGACCTGATTGAAGACGTTCAATTTCGATAAGTGAAAACCAAAGGAAAAAGTAAACTGTAAGTCAAAGGAAACAAATCTACTCTTCTGGATGAGTCTGCTGTTGGGTGCCTTTCAGTCTCTCTTTTCTCTTCCATTCCATCCATTCTCATGGCTTCCATTATCATCCATACTCATCCTGCTGCTGCTGCTAAGTCGCTTCAGTTGTGTCCGACTCTATGCGACCCCATAGACGGAAGCCCACCAGGCTCCCCCATCCCTGGGATTCTCCAGGCAAGAACACTGGAGTGGGTTGCCATTTCCTTCTCCAGTGCATGAAAGTGAAAAGTGAATATGAAGTTGCTCAGTCGTGTCCGACTCTTAGTGACCCCATGAACTGCAGCCTATCAGGCTCCTCCATCTATGGGATTTTCCAGGCAAGAGTACTGGAGTGGGGTGCCATTGCCTTCTCTGATACTCATCCTAATTATTCTCAAATCTATACTTCAAATTCTTTTTCCCTATTGAGACTTTTAAGCAACTGATTATTGGACACTGTCATTTTAAGTTCCACAGGGAGCCATTCATTTCTGTAACTCACTGATGAGCTGATCCATCAAGTTCTCCCCAGTCACTTCATGTTCCTTTTGGCCGCAACTACTGGGACTTAAGTCACCATTTTTTTCTTGTGCTTCCAGTGATAATATACCAATTACTCCTCTTGAACCTAATCTTTCTTCTTTAAAGTAGTTCTGATGGTCTTTCTTTCTTTCTTTCTTTTTTTTTTTTAAATCAAATCATATTCTTTCACAGTGTCCTTGTGCCTACAGTACCCTCATTCTGCTGCCCCTTCTCTGGATTTGCTCTACTTTGATCTCAGCTTAAATTTCATTTCCTCTAGGAGGTCTTAACTGACATTTGCCCCTACTTCCACCTAATGCCATTCTACATTAGATTTCAGTGTCATATGACCTTTGAGCTCTTTTAGCAGTTTAGTATAAATTCTTAAAAACATATAACCTACCACCACCAAACCATGATGAAATAGAAAATCTGAACAGATTGATTACTAGCAAGAAGACTGAATCAGTAATTAAAAATGTTTCAACAAACAAAAGTCTAGGAGGAGACAACTTTACTGGTGAATTCTACCAAACATTCGCACAAGAATTAATACCAACCCTTCTCAAACTCTTCAATACTGATTGATTTTTTAAAAAAATTGTTTATTTAGCTGCATTGGGTCTTCGTTGTGGCATGTGGGATCTTTTTTGTGGTTGTGACTGGGGGGCTCCAGGGAACGTGGGCTTCAGTAGTTGGGGTGTGGGGGCTTAGCTACTCTGCAGCTTGTGGGATCTTAGTTCCCTGACTGGATATCAAACCCATGTGTCCTGCATTGCAACATAGATTCTTAACCACTGGACCACCAGGGAAGTCCCCATAATACTGATTGCTTTTTATTCCTCTTTCCTAGATGAGGTAGAATAGAAGTAAGATGAGAAAACTTAGACTGTATGTTTTTGTGAGTGAGAGATGAGAGAGAAAACTTTTTAGTTTCATACTTATAAGGTCTAAAATTAAATAGCATACATAATTCAAACTTTAACTATTTTTTTCACTTAGCAGTATAAAATTCTTAACACCTTTACTTCTTTCTGGAGTTGTTCTTTTCCAGTCATTAGAGTACCTGAATTATGTATAGCTTTGTTTTTCTACTTTATATTTTCATTTTAAGAAATGTAGAACTGTACATTTATATTGTATTTTGTTTTCATGCCATCGTGTAATATGTGCCAAATATAGCCCACTTTCACTGAAACATTTTTTCAAGTTTGCAAACTTTAACCCTCTCTATTTAGTTGTATTTATAGGACAAATTGTTAAGTCATACGTGATATGGATTATAAAATATCTTTGACCAATATGCTAATCTGAAAATCATTTTTCTTCTCTGGAATTTCACTTTATTGGAAAAAGTCAAGACTGTGCTTTTAGTGTTATATAAATATATATCACTTTTTTCTCTGACTCTAGCAGTTTATAGTATGGTATCACTTACCATTTTCAGGTTTCCTAGTCTGATGGCAGAAATTATTTTATACATATATCAGTATGTTCTGAAGACCCACAGAGACCTTCTAAACAATTTGTCACTTCCTCATAGTTATTTGTTTCTGTGGAGTAAAGAGTAAATTTAATGAATCTTATTCATATGCGGTAGGAGCTCTAATGTTTGTCTGCATGTCTTGTTTTTCCATTTCAATTTTATGGCTTTTAGAAAAGTTTACTCAATTCCTGTGATTGCTAATCTCAGAGTACAGCCCAGCATCCCTTCTCTATCACATGACCAGATGGACTAGTTCTAGAGTTGGATCCACTGTCCGTAATGATTAGATTGAGAATGGGACTGTATTCTTTGCTTTGTTATTGGAGTAACAGAAAAAACTGTCTTTTTTCCTTTGGACAATGAGCTGACAGGATGTGAACCCGAGGCTGATAGCTATTAACCATCCTATTAGGAGGAAAAAAAGAAGCATATAACTGAAAAATACAGAGCGCGAGCAAACCAATGAACAAAATGTATTTCCTGGAGCATAGAGTGTCTGAGTCACTCACACGCAATCAATGTTTTTTCCTTTTGCTAACAGTGTAACATTTATAAATATTCTTGCTGACATCCTTATGTAAAGTTGTCTCCAACAACATTAAGTTGAAACAGTATCTCAAAGCACATTTAAAATTGCATTAAAAAAAAAAAAAGATTTCTTTTTTGCTTTCTCCATGCTGCATTTTAAACTAATACAGTGCTTCTTCTAATATATCTGTATTATTAGTTTTCCTGGGGAAATAAAAGAAGAAAAGTGGTGTTCAGTGCCAATAACTGTCGGATAATCTGAGTTAAGCCAACTTGACATTTTCTTACAGAAGTTATTATAAAAACCTTTAGTTGCTGATATGAACAGAAAATATCAAAGTGTTTAACAAAACATTTCTGGAACTCTTTATTTTACAGCCTCTTATGGAAGTGGATTTCTGATAGGCAAACATTGAATAATGAGGTAATAGTGATTTTTAAGTTAAATTAAAATTTATATACCCCCAATCTTTTTGATAGCTGATGCTCCAAAATCACAGCAGATGGTGACTGTAGCCATGAAATTAAAAGACGCTTGCTCCTTGGAAGGAAAGTTATGACCAACCTAGATAGCATATTGAAAAGCAGAGACATTACATTCGTCTAGTCAAGACTATGGTTTTTCCAGTACTCATGTATGAATGTGAGGGTTGGACTGTGAAGAAGGCTGAGTGCTGAAGAATTGATGCTTTTGAACTGTGGTGTTGGAGAAGACTCTTGAGAGTCCCTTGGACTGCAAGGAGATCCAACCAGTCCATTCTAAAGGAGATCAGCCCTGGATGTTCATTGGAAGGAATGATACTAAAGCTGAAACTCCAGTACTTTGGCCACCTTATGCGAAGAGTTGACTCATTGGAAAAGACTCTGATGCTGGGATGGATTGGGGGCAGGAGGAGAAGGGGACAACAGAGGATGAGATAGCTGGATGGCATCACTGACTCAATGGACTTGAGTTTAAGTGAACTCCGGGAGTTGGCGATGGACAGGGAGGCCTGGTATGCTGCAATTTATGGGGTCGCAAAGAGTCAGACACGACTGAGCAACTGAACTGAACTGAACTGATATAAATCAATCTCAAACTAGGTTTATTGTAAATGGAATGTCTGGGGTCATGTAACTAGGGAAGGTGGATCTGGCCTAGGGTATTGATTTCATTACACCTTCAAGACACTGTCTTTTTTCCCCTCTCATTCTCTCTGCATATGTCCATTTTGCTTCTATGTGTATTGGTTTCTTTCTCAAGCAGTTTTTCCACAAGTGCAGAAATAATATTAGCAGTCTTAAGTCTAGATCTTGGTTGAATCCACAAGGTAAAAAGAAAATTTTATTTCCTGGTACTCAACCTAGATACTGTATTAAAAAGCAGAGACATCATTTGCCTGACAAAGGCCATATAGTCAAAGCTATGGTTTTTCCAGTAGTCATGTACAGATGTGAGAGATGGACCATAAAGAATACTGAGTGCCAAAAAATTGATACCTCTGAATTGTGGTGCTGGAGAAGACTTAGTCCCTTGGACCACAAGGCAATCAAATCATTCAATCCTAAAGGAAATTAAACTTGAATATTCATTGGAAGGACTGATGCTGAAGCTGAAGCTCCAACCAAGCTCCAACCCTTTGGCCACTTGATGTGAAGAGCTGACTTGTTGGAAAAGACCCTGATGGAAAGATGAAGGCAAAAGGAAAAGGGGACAACAGTAGATGAGATGGTCAGATAGCATCACTGACTCAAAAGACTTGAATTTGAGCCAACTCCAGAAGATAGTGAAGGACAGGGAAGCCTGGCATGCTGCAGTCCATGGGGTCAAAAGAGTTAGCAACTGAACAACAACAACATTCATATAATAAATTGGATTAGAGTACATGTCTTTGCTTGTGCCCACCAGTGAGTGCTACGGATAGTGGTCTATCCTCGAATCTATCATCAATGGACATGTGCCCAGGGGGAGCTTCTCTGTGATTGAGAGCACTATCAGAATCACAGAACAAGCAGGATGGTTCTCCACAATGAGAATTTGGTTGTTCTTACTAGAAGAATGGGAAAAGGAAGCTAAGCATCCAGGAAAATTGATGTCTATATGTGAAAGTGTTCCTTTACATAAGACAATATTCTGGGCTAGTGCATTTTATAAAATCATATTTTCACTGTAAATTAAGAATAGCTTATTTTGAAATAGTGCTAGAAACATTGATTGCTTACCTGTCTTTAACAATTAAAAAAATTTAATTCAGCAGAACTAATTCTTGTCCAGAGGTAGTTTATAACATGACTGTAAAATTTTCTGTTGATTGAACATAAAGTGTCATTAATGGTCATTTAAAGGAATAAGTGGTACAAAGCTCTTTTAAGTTTCATAATATTATAACATATTGAAGACAACTTGATATCTACTATTACTAACCAAGAAATAACAGCTTAGTCTTATAAACGCCATAGTTTGACTTAAATTAATAACATTGGGTGAACAAAATAGTAATCAAATTACTATATCCTAAATGATACCATATATTTTATTTTTCCTAAAATGATTCAAAATATGTGGTAATGTGGAGCATTTTGAAATTGCTGGAATTTTTGTGGTTTATCTTTCAAGTAAATTTAATTCTTAATGATAAACCCATTTGATTTGAAGTAAATGCATGTACATTAAATTTACAACTCTATCAAATCATAATGTGTCACTTTGTAATAATTTAAAATGAACTATGAGGTGACTATGACTTTTACAAATATAATTAAAAAGAAAAGGAGAAAATTCATTTACTGATAGTTTTTAAAAATGTTAGCATTTTGGCATATTTCTTTTATTCTGCCACCCTCACATCAATTGTAGTTAGATTTTTCAGTTTAGTTAATGATGGGACAGTAGTCCTATCTTGGTTCAATGGCTTATGGAATAAAACTGATAGCCTTATTTTTTAGCATTTCCTATTCTTTTAAGGGACTTCCTAGGTAGCACTAGAGGTAAAGAACTCACCTGCCATTGTAGGAGACGTAAATGGCTCGAGTTCAATCCCTGGGTCAGGAAGATCCCCTGGAGAAGGGCATGGAGAGAATCCCACAGACAGAGGGGCCTGGTGGAATACAGTTCCTAAGGTTGCAAAGAGTAGGATGCAATTGAAGCAACTTAGCACACACATTCTCTTAAGAGTCTTAAAAATTGTTTTCCTAATGATTGATTTTTCCAGTGGTCATGTATGGATGTGAGAGTTGGACTATAAAGAAAGCTGAGTGCTGAAGAATTGATGCTTTTGAACTGTGGTGCCGGAGAGGACTCTTGAGAGTCCCTTGGACTTCAAGGAGATCCAGTCAGTTCATCCTAAGGGAGATCAGTCCTGGGGGTTCATTGGAAGGACTGATGTTGATGCTGAAACTCCAATACTTTGGCCACCTGATGTGAAGAGCTGACTCATTTGAAAAGACCCTGATGCTGGGAAAGATTGAGGGCAGGAGAAGGGGACGACAGAGGATGAGATGGTTGGATGGCTTCATTGACACAATGGGCATGGGTTTGGGTGCACTCTGGGAGTTGGCGATGGACAGGGAGGCCTGGCATGCTGCAGTTCATGGGGTTGCAAAGGGTCGGACACAACTGAGCACACAACTATTTTTTGATTTGTGCAATTTTGTCTTTTCTTTTCTACCTTTATTTCTCACTTCGGTTCAGTTCAGTCACTCAGTTGTGTCCGACTCTTTGCAACCCTATGAACCACAGCACGCCAGGTCTTCCTGTCCATCACCAACTCCCCGAGTCCACCCAAACCCATGTCCATTGAGTCGGTGATGCCATCCAACCATCTCATCCTCTGTCATCCCCTTCTCCTCCTGCCCTCAGTCTTTCCCAGCATGAGGGTTTTTTCAAATGAGTCAGCTCTTCACATCAGGTGGCCAAAGTATTGGAGTTTCAGCTTCAGCATCAGTCCTTCCAATGAATATTCAGGACTGATCTCCTTTAGAATGGACTGGTTGGATCTCCTTGCAGTTCAACGGACTCTCAAGAGTCTTCTCCAACACCACACTTCAAAAGCATCAATTCTTTGGCGCTCAGCTTTCTTTATAGTCCAACTCTCACATCCATACATGACTACTGGAAAAACCATAGCCTTGACTGGACAGACCTTTGTTGACAAAGTAATGTCTCTGCTTTTGAATATGCTATCTATGTTGGTGATCACTTTCCTTCCAAGGAGTAAGCGTCTTTTAATTTCATGGTGGCAATCACCATCTGCAGTGATTTTGGAGCCCAGAAAAATAACGTCAGCCACTGTTTCCACTGTTTCCTTATCTATTTGCCATGAAGTGATGGGACTGGATGCTATGATGTTAGTTTTGTGAATTTTGAGCCACTGGATAACTATAATTATAAGGATATTGTGTGTATATGTATGTGTGTGTCTGCTTCTTGTCTATTACCTTTCTTCTACATTTCTTGTATTTGCCATTTATTCATTGTTTTGATTTATAAATTTATTCAGAGAGAGCAGGAAAACGGAAAGAACATTGACTCTGGAATCAGATTAATCTGAACTTTAATCTTGGTATCATCATTTATAAACTCTCTGATCTTGGGCAAAGTCATTTAAGCTCTCTGGACTTATTTTCTCATCTGTAATATGCAGAGAATGGCACCCATTGAAAAGAGTTATGAGTTCTTTTTTGGTAGAGTAATCAAAGTACTCAGTATGTTCTATAATTTACTTTTCTGAATGAATATTGTTGGATCTTCTCATGGTACTTACTCTTTATAATTTTATTTATTTGTTTATAGCTGTGCTGGGTCTTCCTTGTTGTGCGAGCTTTTATCTAGCTGTGGAGAGTGGAGGCTCTTCTCTTGTTGTGGTCCTTGGGCTTCTCACTGCAGTGGCTTCTCTTATTGCAGTACATGGGCCCTAGGGCACATGGGCTTCAGTGATTGCAGCATGTGGGTTGAGTAATTGAGGCTCCTGGGCTCTAAAGCACAGGCTTAATAGGTGAGGCTCTCTGGCTTAGTTGTACTGCAGGATGTGAGATCTTCCTAGATCAAGGATTGAACCCATGTCTCCTGAATTGACGGTTGGATTTTTTTTTTTTTTTTTTACAACTGAGCCACCAGGGAAGCCCTGCAATTACTCTTTTTAAGGTCCTCATTTCTGACATTCATTGTTTACACATACATTTGGTAACAGCATAATGACTCGCATCCCTCATCACAACTTGTGCATCTGAAATCCACACTTCATTTACCATTGTAGACAGATATGCCCAGAAAGTGTCTGCTGTATGCCTTTATACTAAGATGGATCTCCTGAACAATGTGGACACTCTTCTCTTCTCTTTTCCCATGTTCTTTCTCTGCACTCTCCTATATTAATTTCATTTTAATGTAACAGGCTTCTTCACCCTCATATCTATTTCTGTTAATCTTTCTCCTTTTTCAAACAGAATCCAACTAGCTTCACATCAGGAAAACATCTCAGTTCCTTGAACTTATTTTCTATTCCTATGAGTATAACAATCACCTTAGCCCTTACTTAGAGTTACTTATCTTCATGCCTTTTTATATTCTTAGATTGAGTTCCAGGAGGTGAACAACCAAAATTGACTTACTTTTGGTCTCTCACAGTCACTAAAATAGTGCTTTGCATAAATGCTGACATAAATTAATGAATGGGGAATCTTGCAGAATGTTTTTAACTAAAGAAATTTTTGTACATGTCATATTTGTATAACTGAATCATCTTGCTGTGCACCTGAAACCTTGTAAGTCAACTATATTTCAATAAAATATATGTATTTTAAAACTTTTTACACATGCCATATTAACTGTACATGTCATACCAACTCTACTCTCTCACTCTACTCTCTCATAGATGGTATAGATTTTCAGAGGCAAGGGCTATGGGATGCTTTATTCAATGATGTGTATTACTAAAAAGGTCACAAGAATAAAAGTCAAAGTAGCAGGTTCTTGTGGCATGGTTTGCTTGTGGCCTTAAATTCCATATCACAAATTCAGAAATCAGCATACAAGTTTCTAATTTCCATTGCTGCATCAAAACTTGAAGATTTTTCCTTTTACATCTCCAACAATACTTAGACTTGACAATTCCTTGAACGCAGGTGCCCAGTGTATATTTATGGAAATTAAATGCTAGTTATATGTGAAAATATTTTTTTAAGGAATGATAGACAAGGATTTCTTGACCTGAATATTTGCTAAACTTTTGTTCTCTTACATGGAAATTCAGTAATTGGAGAATTTTACGTTTACACAAATTTTAATGCCTTAATTTTAGAGAGAAAGTTCAGGAAGCCTCATGACTAGGTTAAGAAGACACAGCTAACCAGTAGAAAAGCAGAGAACACTGGCCATGACTCTTGCCTTTTCACCCAGAGACTTCTCCACTGTAAAATGCTTTGGATTCCAAGAGAAAAACTCATGAGTGTAATATTTTCAGCAAATAGTAATATTTATATATAAAAACATCTTTATCATTTTTTTTCAGTGTGTCATCAAGAAGATGTAAAAATAGGACTTCATTTTTTCAACTTGGACTATTTTCTGTCTCCAATTTGGCTAAGTCATGTGTTATTGTTATAGAGTGGATAATTAGCATGTGGGGGCTTCTCAGGTGGCTGAGTGGTAAAGAATTCACTTGCCAATGTAGGAGATGTGAGTTCAGTCCCTGGGTCAGGAAGTTCCCCTGAAGAAGGAAATGGCAACCCACTCAAGTATTCTTGCCTGGGAAATCCCTTGGACAGAGGAGCCTGGTGGGCTACAGTCCATGGGGTCACAAAGAGTCAGACACAACTTAGTGACTGAGAACACGCACACATTTAATATTACAAGTTACAGTCCCTTTTGCAACAAGAATAAAAGGAATAGTCTTTAGTTAATAATCTTGAAGTGTGATTAATACAGGGGCATAGAAGTAGTTCAGCATATAAACTGAAAAAAGGGACAACCTGCTCTTTCATGGCCAGTTGTTGAAAGATCATTTTAAGAAGGTAGTTCGTAGGTGGCAGTGTGCTGCTCCTGGCTATGTGGAAGCAAAACTAGAGAGAAACAAAACTTCTGATAGCTTATTTTTTCTTTAAGTTTCATTGACATTGGGTGAGATATTGTATAAAGTCGACCAATTGCAAGAGAATGAGACTTGCTTCTTAAACAGAGGATTATTTCTCACTGTCTCCCTGAAGCCACAATCAGCAAAACCAAACCATCAAGAAGAGTGGAGATACTTGATAGTAGCAGGCTTCTTGCCTGAAGTCTGAAGTTCCACGGTTTCACAGGGATACTGTAGGAGAGTGGTCCTCCACTTTCTTAGCACCAGGGACGAGTTTTGTGAAAGACAGTTTTTCCATGGATGGAGGTGGGGTAGATGATTTAAGTGCATTACATTTATTGTGCACTTTATTTCTTTTATTATTACATCAGCTTCACCTCAGATTATCAGGCATTAGATCCCAAAGGTTGAGGACCCCTGATTTAGGGTGTGGAAAGCAGCAGTACTGGCAGGAAAAAGGGACCTCTGAAACATACAAATTAATTCTGGCTACTTCTTAATAATCAAAATTGAACTCTTGAAATGACTAAGCTGGAATTCTTGAACTAATCATAGCAAAGGGTTATAAAGACATCCCTTAATGAGGAAAATGTGAGTATGTGATTGGAATAAGAAATGAAAGACACGTGGTATTATTTTTTTTTCACCAAATTGGTGGAGATGTAGTTCTTTTGGAACTTGTGAGGAGGTTAATAATCATGAATGCTACTGCAGTTGGAGGTCAAAGTGTACTGCATATAATACTATTAGCTTTGAACTGTTCTAAAAGAATATCCTCATAGAAAATTGAAAGATGTGGGCTTTATTTCCAACCTTCTCACTATGACTGTGCATATCATTTTCATTCCTTTGCTTTCATATTTTCAAAATGTGGATGTGTTACCTCTTTTATATCTTCCCTGATAGCTCAGATGGTAAAGAATCTGCTTGCAATGCATGAGACTTGGGTTCAATCCTTGGGTGAGGAAGATCCCCTGGAGAAGGGAATGGCAATCTACTCTGGAATTCTTTCCTGGAGAATCCCATGGACAGAGGAGCCTGGCAGGCTATGGTCCATGGTATCCCAAAGTCCATGGGACACAACTGAGCGATTCACACATTTTACCTCCTTTATACCAAGTAGTATTTATAACTGATTTGAGAAATCTTGAATTCTTCTGAAGTTAGGGAATCTTTACATCAATGTTATTTAGCCACATTATCGTGGTAACACCATGAATTTGAGGTAATTAAAACATTTTTTCAAAAAAATTTTTTTAGCTTTTTACTTAAAGGTGATTGTTAAAGTAAACAGAGTCAAACTCTGAAGATAGTCTTTGCTAACTGATACTGTGTTCTTGGGCTGTGTGCTGGGGCACTTCTTCTAGAGAAGCATTAGATAAGAATTGTATATTCTAACACTGAATTACTAGTGAAAGCAAAATATATTTTTTTGAGAGACTGAAAGAGGGTGAAGATGATAATTGTTGAATGAGAATTGTCAATGAAAAAGTCACTGTTAATAATATTAAATAAAACAAGCAGAAATTTTTTTCCCTTCTTTTATTGAAGTATGGTTGTATTAATTACTGTTGTTCTGTTGCTCAGTTGTGTCCAACTCTTTGCGACCTCATGGACAGCAATACACTAAGCTTCTCTATCATCTCCCCAGAGCTTGCTCAAACTCATGTCCACTGAGTCAGTGATGCCATCCAACCATCTCATCCTTTGTCATCCCCTTTTCCTCCTGTCTTCAATCTTTCCCAGCATCAGGGTCCTTTCCAGTGGATCCTTTCATATCAGGTGTCCAAAGTAGTGGAGCTTCAGCTTCAGCATCAGTCCCTCCAATGAATATTCAGGATTGGTTTCCTTTAGGATTGACTGATTTGACCTCCTTGAGGTCCAAGGGACTCTCAAGAGTCTTCTACAACACCACAGTTCAAAAGCATCAATTCTTCTGCACATCAACCCTTCTTCAGGGTCCAACTCTCACATCCATACGTGACTATTGGAAAAACCATAAGTGAGTGAGTGAAAGTGAAGTCGCTCAGTCGTGTCCGACTCTTTGCAACCCCATGGACTGTAGCCTACCAGGCTCCTCTGTCCATGAGATTTTTCCAGGCAATAGTACTGGAGTGGATGGATTGCCATTTCCTTCTCCAGGGGACCTTCCTGATCCAGGGATCGAACCCGGGTCTCCCGCATTGTAGACAGATGCTTTACCATCTTAGCCATCAGGGAAGTTCTTATGGAAAAACCATACCTTTGATTAAATGCACCTTTGTTGGCAAAGTAATGTCTCTTCTTTTTAATACGCTGCCTAAGTTTGTCATAGCTTTTCTTTCAAGGAGCAAGTGTCTTAATTTCATGGCTGCAGTCACCATCTGCAGTAATTTTGGAGCCCAAGAAAATAAAGTCTCTCACTGTTTTCATTGTTTCACCATCTATTTGCCATTAAGTGATAGGACCAGATGTCATGATCTTAGTTTTTATAATGAGTTTTAAGAAAGCCTTTTCACTCTCCCCTTTCACTTTCATTAAGAGGCTCTGCAGTTCCTCTTCCTTTCTGCCATAAGGGTGGTGTCATTTACATATCTGAGGTTATTAATGTTTCTCCCTGCAACTTGATTGCAGGTGGTGTTTCATCCAGCCCAGCATCTCTCATGATGTACTCTGCATATAAATTAAATAAGCAGGGTGACAATATTCAGCCTTGACGTACTCCTTTCCCAATTTTGAACCAGTCCGTTGTTCCATTTATAGTACTAACTGTTGCTTCTTGGCCTGCATACAGACTTCTCAAGAGGTAGGTAAGGTGGTCTGGTATTCCTATCTCTTTAAGAATTTTCTACTCTTGTTGTGATCCACAGAGTCAAAGGCTTTAGCATAGGCAATGAAGCATAAGAAGATGTTTTTCTGAAATTCTCTTGCTTTTTCTATGATTCAACAGATGTTGGCAATTTGATTTGTGGTTCCTCTGTCTTTTCTAAATCTATCTTGAACATTTGGACGTTCTTAGTTCACGTACTACTGAAGCCTATCTTGGAGAATTTTGAGCCTTACCTTGCTAGCGTGTGAAATGAGTGCAATTGTGCAATAGCTTGAGGATTCTTTGGCATTGCCTTTCATTGGGATTGGAATGAAAACTGACCTTTTACAGTCCTGTAGCCACTGCTGAGTTTTCCAAATGTGCTGGCAGCAAAGTGGTTCAGTTACACATATACACACACACACATATATATACTTTTTTATATTCTTTTATGGTTTATCATAGTATACTGAATACAGTTCTCTGTGCTATACCGTAGAACTTTGTTGTTTATCCATTCCATTTATAATAGCTTATATCTGCTAACTCCGACCTCCCATTCCATCCCTCTCCCATTCCCCTCCCCCTACATTGGCAACCACGAGTCTGTGATTCTGTTTCTGTTTCATAGATATGTTCATTTCTGTCATATTTTAGATTCCAAATGTAAGTGATATTCTACAGTATTTGTCTTTTTCTTTCTGTCTTACTTCACTTAGTATGAAAATCTCTAGGTTCATCCATGTAGCTGCAAAAGGCATTATTTCTTTTTAAAGGCTGAGTAACATTTCATATTTACAGTCCATGGAATTCTCCAGGCCAGAATACTGGAGCGGGTAGCCTTTCCCTTCTCCAGGAGATCTTCCCAACTCAGGGGTGGAAGGGAAGCCCAAGAATACTGCAGTGGGTAGACTATCCCTTCTCCAGCGGATCGTCCCAATCCAGGAATCGAAATGGGGTCTCCAGAATTGTAGGCAGATTCTTTACCAACTGTGCTATCAGGGAGGCCTTATATATATACTTTTTCTGTAAATAATTTTCTACTCTATTTTGTGATCCACACAGTCAAAGGCTTTAACACAGTCAGTGAAGAAGAAGAAGATGTTTTTCTGGAATTCTCTTGCTTTTTCTATGATTCAACATATGTTGGCAATTTGATCTCTGGTATGTATGTGTGTATATATATATATATATATATATATATATCGCATAAGAAAAGAGTTCTAAAAGAAAGGAAATGGACTTTCCTGGCTGTCTGGTGGTTAAGACTCTGTTTCCACTGCAGAGAGTGGGGGTTCGCATGTAGCATGGCACAGCCCAAAAATAAATAATAAAAAGGAAAAAAAGTAAAAGGCAAAAACTATTCAGGAAGATCACAGAAGAACTTGCTGAGTCAGATTTGGAAACATTGAAGATGGGCTCACCTCAGTTAAAGCTGATAGCCCTAAATGCCCAGGAAAAATATAAAAGGCAAGGTTTTATAGCTTAATTTTTAGATGAAAAGCCTTACTGTTTTCCCATGGCTAGAGACTGTACAAATGACCTACTAACTTTCATTTATGGATTTATTTTTGCCTTATTATTTTTCAAAGGTATGTAAAGATTTTTATTACAGATTTAGAGACATATATTAAAAATTGAAATGTAGAGCCACATGCATGCATAGGAGTGGAGATTTTGTTGAAATTATTACTTGTAATTAAGACAGTTTGTTCTAGGAATTTATACTTTTTTAATCAAACCAAATGAAATATCTTCAATGGCATTATAATGTCTTTTTGATGCCATTTAATCTTCATGTCTCCTGTCACAAAATACAGATCTAAGTTGATACTTTTTAAAGGTATTTTTAAGATATGACTTTGTTTTATTGTTTAGAAATCTTTCTTGACAATTTAATGAAAACTGCTTACTCTCTTAGGTTCTTTTAATGCTTTTTAGATATCTTTTGTATACAATGTACTATGTCAAAGTATACTTTCAAATCTACCATTTTTAAAGTGAGAAAATCTAATGGATTGTCATAACTCACATTCAAATAAATCTTTGGCAAAAAGTCAGTTTTATTTGGAGACTGTTTCATTTGTCTAAAAGTATCTTCCTACTGTATTTTTTCAATTAGTAAAAGGAAAAAAGAAAAAGCAGCTATATTCCTGAGGATTGATTATACTGGTGTCTAAAATCTTGTCAATATCTAAGCATTAAGATAAACATAATGAAATTAAAAATGACATTTTACATGTGAAGACTCATTTTTCATACTTAAGACATGAGATTCAGCTGGGGTTTTAGATATAGACACCCTGCAGTATCCTTGGAGGACTGGTTCCAGGCCTCTGCAGATACCAAACTCTGTGGGTGCTCAATTCCTGTATATAAAATGGCAAAGTAGTATTTAGTTTTGGCTATATGTTTCTCTAGAGGGGCGAGAAGCTTCTCTTGGGATCAACTTGATTACATGTCCCTTGTAGCTTGTGAAAAATAATTTCACTTTTCATGCATACATGAGACTGAACACTACTTGATATAAATGATTGACTTTAAAATATCAATGCCTTTAGAAGACAGTTGGGGAAAATGGAACCCACACTGTAGAGACTAGAGGAGACATCCAAGCATGTTTCATTCTTGATACCTGGACATGTTACAGGTTCATTTCTTACAGAGGAACTGTTTATTAACTGAAATTCTATAAATCTTCTGTATAGAACCTATATTTCTAGAATATAGAATATAACTATAAATTATAGCATATAAATTAGATCTATAGAATAGCAATCTAATATTTCTATTTGAAACCTAATAGATCTATAAAATATAAATTAGATCTATAAACATACAGATTCAAAATCTAATAGATCTATGATCTATAAAAATCTATAAATATCTAATTTATATTCTATAGGTCTTATAGATCTTTATAGATCTCTAAATTCTATAAATCACAGATGTTTATGTAGAAGTATTAACAGGGTACCCTTCCAAGAGTAACTTCTATTAGGTTAGTACCAAAGTAATTGCGGTTTAGGACCGTGAATTTTAAATTATTATAACTAGGCTCAAACACATTTTTTATTAATCAAAATAGGAGTCAGTACAATCAACACATTTTTGCCGATGAGAAATAACCTTGTTTATACCTGTAGCATAAAAATCTCTGCCTCCAGGATTCCACGGACTCTTGGAAAGCATTTTCTACCTCCTGTTTGCTGTGGAAGTGTTTACCCCACAAAACGTTGTCGAGATACTTGAAGTCAGTTTGTTAGTT
>NW_011494720.1:3011489-3020991 GCF_000754665.1 Bison bison bison
GAGAGGTCAAGTGAGTATGGCAGATAAGGCAACACTTCATAACCCAATTCATTCAATTTTTGCAGCATTGGTTATGTGACTGCAGTCGGGCATTGTCATGGAGAAGAACTGGACCCTTTTTGTTGATCTATGCTGGCTGCAGACACCACAGTTTTTGGTGCATCTCAGCGATCTGCTGAGCATACTTCTCAGCTGCCATGGTTTCACTGGGATTCAGAAAGCTGTAGTGAATTAGATGAGCAGCAGACCACCAAACAGTGACCATGATCCTTTTTTGGTGCAGTTTGGCTTTGAGAAGTACTTTGGAGCTTCTTCTCTGTCCAGCCACTGAACTGGTTGTCGCTGGTTATCATACAAAATTCACTTTTCATCATATGTCACAACCTGATTCAGAAATGATTCATTGTTGTTAATGACATTTTAAAAGGAGAAGTTTTTCGATTTTCAGTCAGCTCATGGGACACCCACTTATTGAGTTCCTTCACCTTTCCAGTTTGCTTCAAATGCTGAATGATCATAGAATGGCCTGTGTTGAGTTCTTCTACAACTTCTTGTGTAGTTGTAAAAGGATAAGCTTCAATAATGGCTCTCGGAGGCAGTCCTAAGATGGTGGAGGAATAGGACAGGGAGACCACTTTCTCCCCTACAAATTCATCAAAAGAACATTTGAACCCTGAGTAAATTCCACAAAACAACTTCTGAATGCCGGCAAAGGACATCAGGCACCCAAAAAAGCAGTCCATTCTCTTCGAAAGGAGGTAGGGAAAAATATAAAAGACAAAAAGAGAGACAAAAGATGTAGGGACGGAGCTCCGTCCCGGGAAGGGAGTCTTAAAAAAGAGCGGTTTCCAAACACCAGGAACCACTCTCACTGCAGAGTCTGTGGTGAGCCTTGGAACCACAGAGGACAACATAATAGGGAGGAAAAATAAATAAATAATTAAAACCCACAGATTACGTGCCCAGCGGTAACTCCCCCAGTGGAGAAGCAGTGCAGACTCCTGCATCTGCCACTAGCAAGCGGGGGCTGGGCAGGGAGGTGTGGGCTGCATTGCTTAGAGTAAGGACCAGGCCTGAATGCCCTGAGGGCAATCGGAGGGAACCAACTTGGGCTAGCAAACCAGACTATGGGATTATAATCGCAGCCCAAGAGAGACATTATCTACCAAACTGCAAGCAGGCTTCGTTGCTAACCAAGACTTCTTGGGATTCTGGACGGTCAACATCTGCCTGAAAAGGTGCACTGGTTGTACACCCAGAAAACTGAGTGGCAAGGACGGGGGAGGCGGTAAGTCGCAGCGACCGTGCTCGCCAAACACCTGATCACCTGAGCTGCTCAGATCTGGGAAGGGCATAAAATGCAGGCCCAACCGAGTCTGTGCCTCTGAGGACTACCTGAGTACCTGAACCTGAGCAGGTTAGACCGGGGAAGTGCATACAACCCAGGGCCGGCTTCAGACAGTTCCCGGTACAGCAACCTACAGCCTAAGCAGTGTAGACAGGGAAAGCACACATGCCTTGAGTGGGGGCAAACCCAGTGTGGCCGAGACACTGCGAACACATGCCAGTGTTATTTGTTTGCAGTGTCCCTCCCTCCCCACAGCACAACTGAACAAGTGAGCCTAACAAAGTGTCCACCACCGCCCCCTTGTGTCAGTGCGGAAATTAGACACTGAAGGGACCAGCAAACAGAAGAAGCTAAACCGGAGGGAACCTCCTTGGAAGTGACAGGTACAATAGATTAAAACCCTGTAATTAGTACTGACAACATAGGAAGGGGCCTATAGATTTTGAGAAATATAAGCTGGATCAAGGAACTATCTGAAATCAACTGACCCCACACTGCCCACAACAACACCAGAGAAAGTCCTAGATATATTTTTACTATCATTCTTTAATTTTTTTTTTTTTTTTTACTTTTTAAGTCCTCTATTAATTTTCATTTTTATAACCTACTATTACTTTGCAAAAAAAAGAGACCCCATTTTTTAAAGCAAACTTCATATATATATATTTTTTGTGACTTTGTTTTTTTCTTCTTTTTTGTTAATATTGTATTTTTGAAAATCCAACTTCTACTCTAGACTTTTAATCTTTGCTTTTTGGTATTTGTTATCAATTATGTACCTTTAAGAACCCAATCTTCAGTACCCATTTTTACTTGGGAGTGAGATTACTGGCTTGACTGCTCTCTCCCCCTTTGGACTCTCCTTTTTCTTGACCAGGTCGCTTCTATCTCCTCCTCACCCTTCTCTTGTCTACCCAACTCTGTGAATCTCTTTGTGTGTTCCGGATGATGGAGAACACTTAGGGAACTGATTACTGGCTGGATCTGTCTCTCTCCTTTTGATTCCCCCTTTTATCCTCCTGGCCACCTCTGTCTTCTTCCTCCCTCTTCTCTTCTCTGTATAACTCCATGAACATCTCTGAGCAGTCCAGACTGTGGAGCACACATAAGGAAGTGATTACTGGCTAGCTTGCTCTATCCTCTTTTGAGTCCACCTCATCTCATCCTGGCCACCTCTATCTCCCTCCTCCCTCCTCTCTTCTCCATGTAACTCTGTGAACCTCTCTGGGTGTCCCTTACAGTGGAGAAACTTTTCATCTTTAACCTAGATGTTTTATCAGTGGTGCTGTATAGATGGAGAACTCTTGAGGCTACTGTAAAAATAAAACTGAAAACCAGAAGCAAGAGGCTTAAGTCCAAATCCTGAGAACACCAGAGAACTCCTGACTCCAGGAAACATTAATCTACAGGAGCTCATCAAATGCCTCCATACCTACACTGAAACCAAGCACCACCCAAGGGCCAACAAGTTCTAGAGCAAGACATACCATGAAAATTCTCTAGCAACACAGGAATACAGCCCTGAGCTTCAACATACAGGCTGACCAAAGTCACTCCAAACCCACTGACATCTCATAACTCATTACTGGACACTTCATTGCACTCTGGAGAGAAGAAATCCAGATCCACCCACCAGAACACTGACACAAACTTCCCTAACCAGGAAACCTTGACAAGCCACCCGTACAACCCCACCCACAGCGAGGAAACTCCACAATAAAGAGAACTCCACAAACTGCCAGAATACAGAAAGGCCACCCCAAACACAGCAATATAAACAAGGTGAAGAGACAGAGGAATATCCAGCAGGTAAAGAAACAGGATAAATGCCCACAAAACCAAACAAAAGAGGAAGAGATAGGGAATCTACCTGATAAAGAATTCCAAATAATGATAGTGAAAATGATCCAAAATCTTGAAATAAAAATGGAATCACAGGTAAATGGCCTGGAGACAAGGATTGAGAAGATGCAAGAAAAGTTTAACAAGGACCTAGGAGAAATAAAAGAGTCAATATATAATGAGTAATGCAATAAATGTGATAAAAAACACTCTGGAGGCAACAAATGCTAGAATAATGGAGGCAGAAGATAGGATTAGTGAGGTAGAAGATAGAATGGTAGAAATAAATGAAACAGAGAGGAAAAAAGAAAAACAAATTAAAAGAAATGAGGACAATCTCAGAAACCTCTGGGACAATATTAAATGCCCCAACATTTGAATCATAAGAGTCCCAGAAGAAGACAAAAAGAAAGACCATGAGAAAATACTTGAAAAGATAATAGTTGGAAACTTCCCTAAAATGGGGAAGGAAATAATCACCCAAGTCCAAGAAACCCAGAGAGTCCCAAATAAGATAAACCCAAGGGAAAACACCCCAAGACACATATTAATCAAATTAACAAAGATCAAACACAAAGAACAAATATTAAAAGCATCAAGGGAAAAACAACAAATAACACACAAGGGGATTCCCATAAGGATAACAGCTGGTCTTTTAACAGAAACTCTTCAGGCCAGGAGGGAATGGCAGGACATACTTAAAGTGATGAAAGAAAGTAACCCACAGCCCAGATTACTGTACCCAGCAAGGATCTCATTCAAATATGAAGAAGAAATCAAAAGCTTTACAGACAAGCAAAAGCTGAGGGAATTCAGCACCACCAAACCAGCTCTCCAACAAATGCTAAAGGATCTTTTCTAGACAGGAAACACAAAAAGGGTGTATAAACTCGAACCCAAAATAATAAAGTAAATGGCAACGGGATCATACTTCTCAATAATTACCTTAAACGTAAATGGGTTGAATGCCCCAACCAAAAGACAAAGACTGGCTGAATGGACACAAAAACAAGACCCCTATATATGTTGTCTACAAGAGACCCACCTCAAAACAAGGGACACATACAGACTGAAAGTGAAGGGCTGGAAAAAGATATTCCATGAAAATAGAGATGAAAAGAAAGCAGGAGTAGCAATACTCATATCAGATAAAATAGACTTTAAAACAAAGACTGTGAAAAGAGACAAAGAAGGACACTACATAATGATCAAAGGATAAATCCAAGAGGAAGATATAACAATTATAAATATATATGCACCCAACATAGGAGCACTGCAATATGTAAGACAAATGCTCACAAGTATGAAAGGGGAAATTAACAATAACAATAATAGTGGGAGACTTTAATACCCCACTCACACCTATGGATAGATCAACTAAACAGAAAATTAACAAGGAAACACAAACTTTAAATGATACAATAGACCAGTTAGACCTAATTGATATCTATAGAACATTTCATCCCCAAACAATGAATTTCACCTTTTTCTCAAGTGCACATGGAACCTTCTCCAGGATAGATCACATCCTGGGCCATAAATCTAGCCTTGGTAAATTCAAAAAAATTGAAATCATTCCAAGCATCTTTTCTGACCACAATGCAGTAAGATTAGATCTCAATCATAGGAGAAAAACTATTAAAAATTCCAACATATGGAGGCTGAACAACACACTGCTGAATAACCTACAAATCACAGAAGAAATCAAAAAAGAAATTAAAAAATGCATAGAAACGAATGAAAATAAAAACACAACAACCCCAAACCTGTGGGACCCTGTAAAAGCAGTGCTAAGGGGAAGGTTCATGGCAATACAGGGATACCTCAAGAAACAAGAAAAAAGTCAAATAAATAACCTAACTCTACACCTAAAGAAACTAGAAAAGGAAGAAATGAAGAACCCCGGGGTTAGTACAAGGAAAGAAATCTTAAAAATTAGGGCAGAAATAAATGCAAAAGAAACAAAAGAGACCATAGCAAAAATCAACAAAGCCAAAACTGTTTCTTTGAAAGGATAAATAAAATTGACAAACCGTTAGCCAGACTCATCAAGAAACAAAGGGAGAAAAATCAAATCAATAAAATTAGAAACGAAAATGGAGAGATCACAACAGACAACACAGAAATACAAAGGATCATAAGAGACTACTGTCAGCAATTATATGCCAATAAAATAGACAACATGGAAGAAATGGACAAATTCTTAAAAAAGTACAACTTTCCAACTGAACCAGGAAGAGATGGAAAATCTTAACAGACCCATCACAAGCATGGAAATTGAAACTGTAATCAGGAATCTTCCAGCAAACAAAAGCCCAGGTCCAGACAGCTTCATAGCTGAATTCTACCCAAAAATTTAGAGAAGAGCTAACACCTATCCAACTCAAACTCTTGCAGAAAATTGCAGAGGAAGGTAAACTTCCAAACTCATTCTATGAGGCCACCATCACCCTAATACCAAAACCTGACAAAGATGCCGCAAAAAAAGAAAACTATAGGCCAATATCACTGATGAACATAGATGCAAAAATCCTTAACAAAATTCTAGCAATCAGAATCCAGCAACACATTAAAAAGATCATACACCATGACCAAGTGGGCTTTATCCTAGGGATGCAAGGATTCTTCAATGTCCACAAATCAATCAGTGTAATACACCACATTAACAAATGAAAAATAAAAGCCATATGATTATCTCAATAGATGCAGAGAAAACCTTTGACAAAATTCCACATCCATTTATGATAAAAACTCTCCAGAAAGCAGGAATAGAAGGAACATACCTCAACATAATAAAAGCTATATATGATAAACCCACAGCAAACAAATTGAAAGCATTTCCCCTAAAGTTAGGAACAAGACAAGGGTGCCCACTTTCACTACTACTATTCAACATAGTTTTGGAAGTTTTGGCCACAGCAATCAGAGCAGAAAAAGAAATAAAAGGAATCCAAATTAGAAAAGAAGAAGTAAAATTCTCATTGTTTGCAGATGGCATGATCCTCTACAAATAAAACCCTAAAGACTCCACCAGAAAATTACTAGAGTTAATCAATGAATATAGTAAAGTTGCAGGATGTAAAATCAACACACAGAAATCCCCTGCATTCCTATACACTAATAATAAGAAAATAGAGAAATTAAGAAAACAGTTCTGTTCACCATTGCAACGAAAAGAATAAAATACTTAGGAATATATCTACCTGAAGAAACAAAAGACCTATATATATAAAACTATAAAACACTGGTGAGAGAAATCAAAGAGGACACTAATAGATGGAGAAATATACCGTGTTCATGGATCGGAAGAATCAATATAGCGAAAATGAGTATACTACCCAAAGCAATCTATAGATTCAATGTAATCCCTATCAAGCTACCAATGGTAGTTTTCACAGACCTAGAACAAATAATTTCACGATTTGTATGGAAATACAAAAAACCTCGAATAGCCAAAGCAATCTTGAGAAAGAAGAATGGAACTGGAGGAATCAACCTGCCTGACTTCAGGCTCTACTACAAAGCCACAGTTATCAAGACAGTATGGTACTGGCATAAAGACAGAAATATAGATCAATGGAACAAAATAGAAAGCCTAGAGATAAATCCATGCACCTATGGACACCTTATCTTTGACAAAGGAGGCAAGAATATACAATGGAGAAAAGACAATCTCTTTAACAAGTGGTGCTGGGGAAACTGGTCAACCACTTGTAAAAGAATGAAACTAGAACACTTTCTAACAACATACACAAAAATAAACTTAAAATGGATTAAAGATCTAAACATAAGACCAGAAACTATAAAACTCCTAGAGAACATAGGCAAAACACTCTCCGACATACATCACAGCAGGATCCTCTATGACCCACCTCCCAGAATACTGGAAATAAAAGCGAAAATTAAAAAATGGGACCTAATTAAACTTAAAAGCTTCTGCACAACAAAGGAAACTATAAGCAAGGTGAAAAGACAGCCTTCCAACTGGGAGAAAATAATTGCAAATGAAACAACTGACGAAGAATTAATCTCAAAAATATACAAGCAACTCCTGCAGCTCAATTCCAGAAAAATAAATGACCCAATCAAAAAATAGGCCAAAGACCTAAAGAGACATTTCTCCAAAGAAGACATACAGATGGCTAACAAACACATGAAAAGATGCTCAACATCACTCATTATCAGAGAAATGCAAATCAAAACCACAATGAGGTACCATTTCACGCCCATCAGAGTGGCTGCTATCCAAAAGTCTACAAGCAATAAATGCTGGAGAGGGTATGGAGAAAAGGGAACCCTTTTAGACTGTTGGTGGGAATGCAAACTAGTACAGCCACTATGGAGAACAGAGTGGAGATTCCTTAAAAAATTAGAAATAGAACTGCCATATGACCCAGCAATCCCACTGCTGGGCATACACAATTCTGGTTGAAATTGTGTATGCCCAGCAGTGGGCATACACAGAATTGAAAGAGACACGTGTACCCCAATGTTCATCACAGCACTGTTTATAATATCCAGGACATGGAAGCAACCTAGATGTCCATCAGCAGATGAATGGATAAGAAAGCTGTGGTACATATACACAATGGAGTATTACTCGGCCATTAAAAAGAATACATTTGAATCAGTTCTAATGAGGTGGATGAAACTGGAGCCTATTATAGAGAGTGAAGTAAGCCAGAAAGAAAAACACCAATACAGTACACTAATGCATATATATGGAATTTAGAAAGATGGTAACGATAACCCTGTATGTGAGACAGCAAAAGAGACACAGATGTATAGAACAGTCTTTTGGACTCTGTGGGAGAGGGAGAGGGTGGGATGATTTGGGAGAATGGCATTGAAACATGTATAATGTCATATATGAAATGAATTGCCAGTCCAGGTTCGATGCAGGATACAGGATGCTTGGGGCTGGTGCACTGGGATGACCCAGAGGGATGGGATGGGGAGGGAGGTGGTAGGGGGCTTCAGGATGGGGAACACATGTACACCCATGGCTGATTCATGTCAATGTATTGCAAAAACCAGTACAATATTGTAAAGTACTTAGCTTCCAATTAAAATAAATAAATTTATTTAAAAAATAAATAATGGCTCTCAGTTTGTTATTGTCAATTTCTGATGGCTAGCCACTACACTCCTCACCTTCAAGGCTCTCATCTCCTTTGCTAAACTTCTTGAACCAGCACTCCAACTGTACATTTGTAAGCTGTTACTGGACTTAATGCATTGTTGATGTTGTGAGTTGTCTCTGCTGCTTTAGGATCCATTTTGAAGGTGAATTAGAAAATTGCTAGAATTTTCTTTTTGTCTAACATCATTTCCATAGTCTAAAATAAATGAAAAGTAAACAGCAAGTAATGTCATTAGTAAAAAAAGAAAAAATAGAGAAGTACACATTAAAATAATGTATAACATAACCTCATTTATTTAGAATGTATCCCAAAATAAAATGGCAAATTTCAACAACACAAAAACCACAATTACTTTTGTACCAACCTAATAGAAATTTAAAAACAATATTGCAAGGAGACATTACAGTATTCTGTTTAAGCTGTAGAAGTAGCATTTATTGAACCCCCCAACCAGGGCATGCACATCTAAAGAGATCATGTACATACTAGGAGATATAAAGAACTAGTAAGATTTTTGGTCTTGATGTCAGAAGGTGAGATTGGGGAGGCAGAACCTCAAAAAGCTTGATTTTGTTGTCTTGCAAAGGACCAGCCACATCAATATCCCTATGGGAACTTGTTAGAAGCTTAGATTTTCAGCTATCATCCCAGAGCTATTTAATCAGCATCTTTGAAATTGGAACTCAGAAATTATGTTTTAACAAACACTCCAGGTGATTATTATGGTGCATTATGAAGTCTGGGAACCACAGTTACAGAGAAGGTAATTGAATTCAAACTAAATCCTATTCTGTTAATTTTTGCCAGATTACCTTAGGTCACTCAATCCAAATGAATTTCTGCTACCTTATTGAAAATTATGGACAATATTGTTATATTGATTGTGTCAACACTCATGCAAATGATTTGTAAGGTGACATGGGGAAACAGTGGAAACACTGTCAGACTTTATTTTTCTGGGCTCCAAAATCACTACAGATGGTGAATGCAGCCATGAAATTAAAAGATGCTTACTCCTTGGAAGGAAAGTTATGACCAACCTAGATAGCATATTCAAAAGCAGAGACATGACTTTGCCAACAAAGGTTCGTCTAGTCAAGGCTATGGTTTTTCCTGTGGTCATGTATGGATGTGAGAGTTGGACTGTGAAGAAGGCTGAGCGCTGAAG
>NW_011494720.1:3021091-3025877 GCF_000754665.1 Bison bison bison
GAGATCCAACCAGTCCATTCTGAAGGAGATCAGCCCTGGGATTTCTTTGGAAGGAATGATGCTAAAGCTGAAACTCCAGTACTTTGGCCACCTCATGCGAAGAGTTGACTCATTGGAAAAGACTCTGATGCTGGGATGGATTGGGGGCAGGAGGAGAAGGGGACGACAGAGGATGAGATGGCTGGATGGCATCACTGACTCGATGGACGTGAGTCTCAGTGAACTCCAGGAGTTGGTGATGGACAGGGAGGCCTGGTGTGCTGCAATTCATGGGGTCGCAAAGAGTTGGACACAGCTGAGCAACTGATCTGATCTGATCTGATCTGATTCAACATGTACATATAAGATAATGAAAATCAAGCACAAATTTATGGGAACAATTGAATGGATTCAGGAAAGCAGATTCTAAGTCAACCGTCAATAGTCTAGAGCAAGCAACAGAAAAAAGGAATAAGAAATCCTGGAAATTCTTATTTTAAAAAGTAGATCTTACGGGATTTTTCTCCTAGGGACTGAAACAGATATGAGTGTGCAAGATATTTGGCTGGGCAAGAAGCAAATGAAAAATGAGCTTTAGGGACTCATTTCCATGTAATAGCCTGACTTGCTGCTGCTACTGCTGCTAAGCCGCTTCAGTCGTGTCCAACTCTATGTGACCCCAGAGACGGCAGCCTACCAGGCTCCTCCATCCATGGGATTTTTAACCCCTTCCAATTATTCCTTCTTCCCCAAAGTATGAGGATATTAAACAGAGAAAGTGTTTGGCCTGTTTTGCTTGACTGTATATTTTGGGAAGTGGATAGAGAATGCTATACTAATGTTCTGTAGAGTACTGGGAGATCTGTGGACATCTAGATGATGACTTAGAAGGAATCAAGTCTCAGACTATCTGAGAGAGGCTGAAGCCAGTGATGGAGGTTCTGAACTCTAAGACTTCTGCTTAGGGGTGTCTACTCTCACTTTAAATTAGTAGCCACAAATCTCAAGTAGGCAAATAACATTGCCATGAAATCTATTTTACTAATGAATCAATTGCAGATCATTCATAACTTCTAATTTTTCCTCAAAATCTCCATACTCCATCCTTCCCTCACTGTCTATTAACTGATAAACTGGCTTCAAATGTCAGTAGGAAAATAAGATCATCAGAATGGAAAATTCTACTCTGAATTTACACTTTCTGCTTTCACTCCTGTAGAAATGGATCAGATGAAATATTGATGCTCTCAGGAAGATCTATTGTTATTATTAAAGTAACGTCTTCCTTCTTACCTCCTCAAAAACTTCATCCAACAATTGTCTCCTCTCTTTCCCCCTCACTGATGGATCATACCCATCACCCTAACAACATGCTCTGGAATCTTAGTTTCAGATTTCCAACTCTCCATTCTCCCTTTTAGAGCAATGTAGAAAGACATGTCTTTATTTTCTAGAAAGATATGTCTATACTTTTTCAACTCCTATTCACGCTTTAAATGTTTTTAAAAGAAAACAACAAAAAGAGATTTTGTTTGAGGCGATGAGGCGATGGCACCCCACTCCAGTACTCTCGCCTGGAAAATCCTGTGGACTGAGGAGCCTGGTAGGCTGCAGTCCATGGGGTCGCGAAGAGTCAGACATGACTGAGCGAATTCACTTTCTCTTTTCACTTTCATGCATTGAAGAAGGAAATGGCAACCCACTCCAGTGTTCTTGCCTGGAGAATCCCAGGGACGGGGGAGCCTGGTGGGCTGCCGTCTATGGGATCACACAGAGTCAGACAAGACTGAAGTGACTTAGCAGCAGCAGCAGCAGCACATTGTATGTATAGTATATAAATATTACTGCAGTTCTTTTTAAAATTTTTATTGCAGTGCAGTTGATTTATAATGTGGTATTAGTTTCAGGCACATAGCAAAGTGACTCAGTTATACACACTCGTATAGTCACTCTTTTTTAGATTCTTTCCCCATATAGGCCATTAAAGAGTACTGAGTAGAGTTCCCTGTGCTTTGAAGTATGTCCTTATTAGTTATCTATTTTATATATTGTAGCACATATATGTCAATTCCAATAAATTGGGAGAACAACTTTTAATACCAATACCGATATTAGTGTTCTGTCAGAGAAGCAGAACCTCCATGAATATTGTAAACTAAAGGATTTGTTATGGGAATATGATCTTATGCAATTGTGAAAGAAGCTGGAAAATAATGCTTTTTTAAAAAGTCTTTTCAGGGGAATTGAAAACTCACAGGAAACTTAATGACTAGCCCTTCTGTACTTGGCTGGACCAGAAAGGAGATATGATGGAGATCTGGAAGCAACATGTAAATAATCCATAGAGTTCTATATAACAAACTATTTGTTTGCCGTTCTGACTATAGGTGTTGGCACTGGCTCACATATGACATGTCATCATCCAGCCATTTTGGCAGAAATGAAGGTGCTTCATGTAGAAAATATCTTCTAAGTCTAATGCAAAAGTGAAATTATACAAATATTTACTTAAAAGGAAATTAGTAGCCACAGTTCAGTAGGTTTGTTTTATTTTTGCACTGATATTTATTTATTAATTTTTTCTTGCTGAGCTTAATTTTAAAAAATCTTGTGTAGAGAAGTTCAATGCAATTTAATTAGCAGGAACATGCATTTATTACAGAGAAAGTATTAAGAAAACAAAGAAAAGGACGGCTGGGAGAGTTTATTTTGGTAATTCCACCCAGAGGCCTAAGGTTAAAGATTCAATTTATACTCAACAGGAATGAAGCAGTGACTAGAGGAGGCAGAGGGACTTTGTTAGCAAGTGGTAAAAATAATCCATGCAAAATAGTCAAATTTGTTTGGAACTGGAACTGGAAAATATCAGCAGAAAATAGAGCATTGGAAAAAAAAATCATCCATTTTGCAGTTAGGAATAGATAAACACAATATTTAGCATCATATTGTAAGAAGTATACAAAATAAAATGAGAGCAAAGAATTTAACTAGTGTGTGTTGTAGATTGTGAAGAATCTACCAAAGAGATAACATTAATTGAAACTTGGAGAACTTCTTGGCCTTTCCTTGCTATACTGATGCAGTAGATGGTAATATTCTAGCTACAAAGATGAGCATATTCAACAATATGGGGGTCATAGAAGGTTCAGAAATGCTTTGAAAAGAGAGTAAAGTAAACTGAGGAACATTTTCTAGTATGCAGTAAATGGTGATGGTCTGGGAGATAGGTGCATGGTGGTGAGGAAAGGTGAGTAAATTAGAGGGTTGATTCTATAGTGATTTCTTAGGGTTATCTTGAAAAAGACTCTTGTAACTAAACTAAGAGTGTTGGATGGAGGAGAATCACCAAATGTATCCAAAGTAGTAAAATGATCATAGCTTATAATATTTTAACCCATGGCAGATTCATGTTGATGTATGGCAAAACCAATACAATATTTTAAAGTAAAAAACAAAACAAAACAAAAAACATAAAATAGACTAGTGTAGGAAGGGGGGAAAATGCTGCAAAAGATACAACTCTATCTGAAGCTTATATTAATAAAAGCATTAAAAAAATCATAAGAAAGATTGGAGGTTGATATTTGAAGATTAATAATTTAAAAGGGAAAAAGAAAATGAGAAAATTATGGCCTATGCAGTTATAGGAAAAGTTGAGATTAAAGAAAAGGAAGTATAGAGTTATAACTGGAATATGTAGAACCAGAATTCAATTAAAAGTATATCACAAAAAGTTAATAGAGTCATAAGGCTAAGGATACTGACTTAAAAAGGAAAGAAAGAAAGAAAGAAAAAAAAGGAATCAAGCCACTAGAGAAATTCTGGAAGTATAGAAATGTCTTAACTATCAAGGAATAATCACTGCTTCTAAAGGAAATGTAGGAAAAGAAACACAGATTTTTCTCTAATATGCATAAATGGAGGTGTATCTCAAAATAAATGTGAAAGTGAATTTGTATCAGATATGATTGATGCCTCTTTCACTTTTATTTTTTTTTTAAAGTATGTAGGTGAATTTAACTGTATCTTGAAGAAAGTGTACCTACTCTGAACCTATGCTTTAGCTCTAGCCAAATTGTTGATCCTTAATTATATATTTTTTTCATCACAGGCTCAAATTATTTGTTGAACTTATACCTGGCATTTTGACTTAGTTTGTTTGTTCTCACACATGTCATAACATATTCTTTAATACTGCATGACATTTGACTTCTTGTTTGGATTGTGATTTATTTAACCTTTTCCCAATTTTGGGGCTTTTGTACAGTGTCCCAATTCTGACATTATACAAAAGAGCTGATGAACATTTAAATGGAACAGTCTACGGCATTTTTTTTCAGGGTAATTTTCTTGAAGTGGAATTTATGAACCAAGGAATTATTGTTGTTCAGTCACCAAGTCGTGTCTGACTCTCTGCAACCCCATGGACTGCAGCACGCCAGGCTTCTCTGTCCATGGGATTCTGCAGGCAAGAATACTGGAGTGGGTTGCCATGCCTTCAAGGGAATCTTCCCAACTCAGGGATCAAACCTGCATCTGTAGTATCTCCTGCATTAGAAGGTGGGTTCTTTACCTCTAGTGCCACAAGCAGCACACCAGGTTTCCCTTTGCTACTGCTGCTACTGCTAAGTCACTTCAGTCGTGTCCGACTCTGTGCGACCCCATAGAAGGCAGCCCACCAGGCTCCCCTGTCCCTAGGATTCTCTAGGCAAGAACACCGGAGTGGGTTGCCATTTCCTTCTCCAGTGCATGAAAGTGAAAAGTGAAAGTGAAGTGGCTCAGTCGTGTCCGACTCTTAGCAACCCCA
>NW_011494720.1:3025977-3032972 GCF_000754665.1 Bison bison bison
ATCTGAAAGTGAAAAGTGAAAGTGAAGTGGCTCAGTCGGGTCCGACTCTTAGCGACCCCATGGACTGCAGCCCACCAGGCTCCTCCATCCATGGGATTTTCCAGGCAAGAATACTGGAGTAGGGTGCCATTGCCTTCTCCCAGGCTTCCCTTTAAATCTTTGCAAATATGATGCCCAAAGGCCCTCCTAAAATACACTATATTTCATGTCCTTAGCAGTGTATGAGAAAGTTCATTTCATTATATGCATGCAAATGCTTAGTATTCCCTCATTGTTACAGAGCATATTTTTCTTACATTAAACACTATGAAAGTAAGGGATGTTGTATATTTTTTGAAAGATCAGTCTACACAAGTGGGCAAAAGAGCATTCACTGAGCCAAGAGGCTAACTTGAACTTTCTCACTGCTTCTCCAGCAAGAGTGGGAAGAGCTTCAATCTGTCCTGTCTAGAAATTCAGACACACACTGCTGTGTATGTCCAGCCTGCTCTATGGCGATAGCCTGGAACTGGCTTTAGACACTTAAGAGGGCATTTGTAACATACAGAGGTTTACGCTTTACGGTGTCATCAGTAGATTTACTGTGAGTCAAATACTTATCGAAAGAGGGTAGCAGAGCCATCAGGAAAACAGGTTTTGGGGTCTGACAATTATAGTTCAGGAGCAAGACCCATCATTTTACTATTAATAGCTATTTGACCTTGAGCAAAATGTTCACCCTCCCCTCTCAAGATCTCATTTTCTTCAGTATTCATTGGGCATGAACTACTACTTTATTAGGTGATGGTGAAAATAAATGAAATAACATATATAAAGCTCTCATCTTGCATGGCACACAGCAAGTGCCTCGAAATGACAGTCTCTATTCTTTTTAGATGTTTTTAGTATTTAAACTACAACCAATATAATGTGTGTAGTGCCCTTACAAAACAAGTGATCTAATGTTTCATGCCTTTTCACTTGCAAGAGTCAAGAATTCCCTCACCTCCAAATCACATTACAAACAATGAAGATAAGAAATGTTTATTTGTCTCAATGGTGTTCAGTTATTTCTTGATTGCTTTTCTTATGTAAGGGATCTTGTCGGAGTCATGACAGGAGTCTAATCAAGGCTCTTTTAGGGATTATTTTTGTTCCTGTTCTAGAACAGGACTAATAGAGACAGGCAAAATAATATTCCTAATTAAGTTAATTATGCTTAGTCAGTTAATCACAAGGAACATAAATTTATCTTCACATTGCATGAGCCTAGAAGCTGCTTACTGGAAACAACATATTTCTCATTTGAAATTAAGAAACTTGAAGGCAAAAAACATTTGAGGTTTTGTCTGGACACATTTTGCTCTGATGTGATTTTAATAGAACAAGTCTGTCAAGAATAAGGCCATAGCACTCTGTCTGTTAATGCAACAGTTTCTAACAGTGAAGAGGATCAGTTGGATATATTTCATTATCCTTACAAATTAGAAGGAACTGTTTGGGCCTGCATGGAAATGCTGATGGCATTAGGAGCCATCCATGAGGCTGATCAATTGAACTTCATACTTATAGACGTTAGGAAACTTACTCTGCCAGCAGTCCTGGCATCTTTATGCCAGATTTTCAAATTGGCACACTTGATTACAGAGACATACAGCACGCTTTCTTTAAAACTTGATGTTTATCCTTTTTGTATTCTGTTTCCACAGTACAGATGGGAGGGCAAGCTACATCACCGAATAATGCAGCAATGTTAAAGATAAATGTTTGTAGCAGTTTTCAAGAGGGTGAAAATACAGTGAAATTATATAAATAACAGTCTTCTAGTGGATGGCATACTGGAAGTGCCCCCAAATGACACCTGCTATTATTTTGAGATGTTTTGAATATTTAAATGGCACACTACATAATATATTTGTTATTTTTATAAAACAAGCAATTTAACATTTGGTTGCCAGTCACAAACAATTCAGATATAATCAATCTCAAAAATGCAGAAAGGGGGAAATTATAGGGAATTGAATTGACTATTGCCTTCTCCTTAGGTGTCTGTGATTGAGGAATATGGGTTTCTTTTATTTGTTTTGCTTCTTTTCTTCATTTCATTCAGTTCAGTTCAGTTCAGTTGCTCAGTCGTGTCCGACTTTTTGCAACCCCATGAATCCCAGCATGCCGGGCCTCCCTGTCCATCACCAACTCCCGGAGTTCACTCAAACTCATGTCCATCAAGTCAGTGATGCCATCCAGCCATCTCATCCTCTGTCATCCCCTTCTCCTCCTGCCCCCAATCCCTCCCAGCATCAGGGTTTTTTCAAATGAGTCAACTCTTCGCACAAGATGGCCAAAATACTGGAGTTTCAGCTTTAGCATCAGTCCTTCCAAAGAAATCCCAGGGCTGATCTCCTTTAGGATGGACTGGTTGGATCTCCTTGCAGTATAAGGGACTCTCAAGAGTCTTCTCCAACACCACAGTTCAGAAGCATCGATTCTTTGGTGCTCAGCTTTCTTCACAGCCCAACTCTCACATCCATACATGACCACTGGAAAAACCATAGCCTTGACTAGACGGACCTTTCTTGGCAAAGTAATGTCTCTGCTTTTTAATATGCTGTCTAGGTTGGTCATAACTTTCCTTCCAAGGAGTAAGTGTCTTTTAATTTCATGGCTGCAGTCACCATCTGCAGTGATTTTGGATCCCCCCAAAACAAAGTCTGATACTATTTCCACTGTTTCCCCATCTATTTCCCATGAAGTGATGGGACCAGATGCCATGATCTTCATTTTCTGAATGTTGAGCATTAAGCCAACTTTTTCACTCTCCTGTTTCACTTTCATCAAGAGGCTTTTTAGTTCCTCTTCACTTTCTGCCATAAGGGTGGTGTCATCTGCATATCTAAGGTTATTTGTTTCATTAGCTATAACCATATTAAGGAATTTTGTTTTTAGTGAGTCTCTCCTCCATAAAATGAGATCAATTTGGAAAGAAAAGTTTATGAACAGATGTATTATTTCCTGACTGAACTTAAAAGCTATTTTTCTGTGTAATAAAGTTTGTGAATAAATTCAATGTTTATTGAATATAAAGCACGTTTATCTGTACCTCTGGCAATATATTTAACACCAACTCAGCTATATGCTGCTGAAATTTTATGAAGCAAAAAGAAAGTGAAGTGGCTCATTTGTGTCTGACTCTTTGCGACCCCATAGACTGTAGCCTACCAGGTTCCACAGTCCATGGGATTTCCCAGGCAAGAATACTGGAGTGGGTTGCCATTTCCTTCTCCAGGAGATCTTCCCGACCCAGGGATTGAAGCCGAGTCTCCCGCATTATAGGCAGACACTTTGCTGTCTGAGCCACCAAGGAAATCCCAAAGGAAAATATAAATTTGGGCTGGAAGACACATTTTGATCTTTTTTTCCAGGATCCTTTAGACTTTTGTGGAGTGAACTGGGCAGGGCATATTTTCCGTAAGACAAATGTATTGGCTCAATTGTGGCTCAGGTTAAGGTATCATTATCTTCCTTCAGGCCACTATGTTAGACATTTCCAAAAGGAATATGTATTCCATGTGTGACTAATTCATTTCTAATTAAGATTATTAAATTACTAACATTTCAAAGAGAGTTTAATAAGTGCTTGAGCTGGCATTTTAAAATTCATTATTGTTTGATTTTAAGTTAACAGACTATACTAAGAAGCATATTGCTACTGATTTAATTTAAATTGATACTAGTAATACTCAGATTCACCTAACATTTCTCACTTGTGTGACCTTGAGCATTTTGTTTAACCACTTAAGCCTTGTATTTTTTCAACAGCAAACTGGTAAAAATAATAGTATTCCTAGAATGGCAATTTTGAGTAGTAAATAAAATCAAATAATATAACATGCTTTACATAGTGCCAGATTATGTACTCACCATGATATGTGGTGATGGGGAAAAGTATCTTTACCTTTGTGCATTTAAAACATTTTTCAAGCAATTCTCTGAGATAAAGCTTACAATATTGTGAAAATAAGAAAGAGAAGCAAAGACAAAAAGGAGCATTATAGAAACATGGCCGCTGGTTCTCTTCAAGCAACTCTGTGATCTTTATTACCACTAGGCTAAAGGATAAGACCCTGATGCTGGGAAAGATTGAGGGCAGGAGAAGAAGGGGTAACAGAGGATGAGATGGTTAATACATCACTGACACAATGGACCTGAGTTTAAGCAAACTCTGGGAGACAGTGAAGGAGAGGGAATCCTGGCATGCTGCAGTCCATGGGGTTGCAAGGAGTCGGACACGACTTAGTGACTTAATCACAACAAATGGATAAGAGGCAGGGGAGGTGGAGATAAAGTTCTGTCATGTACCCGATCATGTTTGGAGTGAGTTCCTTCTGTACATTCTTTTTTTGTTTTTCTCCCAAAGTTCTAGGACTTTTAATTTGTCCCCAAATTGCTGAAGCAAAAATCAATAAAACATTCTGCTTTCCTTTACAACCCCCTAATGGAAAAAACAAAAAACTCCATAGGAAAAAAATGGTTTTGTACACGGGAAGAAACAATATAAGTTCAAAATTTACAGATAAGGGTTAGCTCTATCACTCACCTCTAAAAAGTTTATACGAATATCCAGTCAACACCAACAGGGTTATCTCCCTTGAAATGTTATCTATATGGATTTCCAAGTAGCCCACAGGGCTGTATACTGTCTTGGAATGTCCTCAGAAGGCTCTGTCATTGATCAGGTAATAGAGTAAAAACCCGAGTCTTTTGTTTCAAATGGAAGAGGGAGAGAGAAGAAATTATTCAAACTTCGTTTTCTTTCCTTGTGGTTTGTGGTCGCCTCCTCCTCCTCTGCCTCCTTGGAAGCCTCCTTGGACTTCAAAGCCTCCCTGGCCTCTGCCACCACCTCGGCCTCCAAAGCCACCTCTGCCTCCTCCTCGGCCACCAAAGCCATCTTCACCCTTAGGTTTGGCCCAGTCCAAAGTGACTTTGCTTCCATCAATTTCACCATCTTTCATGGTCTCCTTGGCAGCTTTGTCTATCGTCCTCACTGTTGAAGTCTACAAAACCAAACCCTTTGGAGGATCTAGTCTCCCAGTCAGTGACTATCCTTGCTCAAATAGAGCCATCAAATGACTAACGTCTCTTCTGTGGTATCCTCAGAGAGACCTTTGACAAACAGTTTTTGATGGCTGGCTTTTTACATTCGGTGATCCCCTGGGTCCTTGCAACTCCAGTCTTATGGCTCTGCCCTCAATTTCCCTTTTATTACATGAATGTAGAGCTTCTTTTACATCTTTAAGTGAACCAAATTCTATAAATGCATACCTTTTAGATTTGCTATTTTGGTTCTGTGGCATCTTGATACGAGTTGCCCTCTCAAATACTTCCTGAAGAGTTTCTTCTGTTGCACTATAGGAGAGGTTGCTTAAAACCAGGGTTTTTGATTCACCACTCCAAGTGTGATTCTTTCACCTCTATGGTCTTGACTTTGACCTTTCTCTCCGGTGTAGGACAGAGAAAATGGATCGCCCGTCCATTTCTGTTCCCTGCTTTTCTTCCAAGGTTTTTTTCTTCATCAGCTTCTGTCTTGAATTCCATATAAGCAATCCCTTTACTCTTTCCATCCTTGTTGACTAATCTGATCTCCACAGCATCTTCAAACACTTCTTTTAAATCATTCTGAGTAACTTTGCAGGGCAGATTTTTAGCCAAAAGTGTTCTCGCATTGCAATCTTTCTTACTGTCTTTTCCCTTTGGTTTTCCTAGTTTAATTTTGTTGCCAAAGACTTTTAAACTAGTGAGTTCCAAGGTTTTTTCCAGGTCTTCAGCAGATTCAAAATCCACATAGCCAAATTTCCTAGACATACCAATTCTGACATCGACAATAGCAAGATCATTTTTAGCAAAAAGGTCACTGATACCCGTTTTCAAGAGCAGATTTATTGAAGTTCAGGTTTCCAACAAAGAGATTGAAAGATGTAGTTGGTTCTGTGCCTTCTACTTTTTGTTTCTTGGCTTCAGGAGCTGCTTTTTTTTTGGCCATTTCCTTCTTTCCTTTTCAGGTGCTTCTTTGACAGGCTCTTCCTCATCTTCCTCCTCCTCATCATCATTGTCATCCTCTTCCTCCTCCTCCTCATCATCATTGTCATCCTCTTCCTCCTCCTCCTCCTCATCATCCTCTTCATCTTCAGCAGTGCTCTTGGCCTTCACAGGAACACCTTTTGCTGGAGCTTTCTTTCCTTTGGCTGATACAATCTCCATAGGTTCTTTTTCAGAGTCACCCTCCTCCTCCTCCTCATCCTCATCATCTGTGGCAAGAGCAGCACCAAAAGCAGCTGCTTTCCTCAGTGCTGGCTCATCCTCTTCTTCATCATCTTTGTCTTCCTCTTCACTGTCATCTTCATCTTCCTCATCTCTGTCTTCTTTCTTGGCATTCTTGCCATTCTTTGCTCCCTTGGCTGGAGCAGCTGCTCCCTTCTTACCAGCGGTTGCTACCAATGCTTTGCTTGGGGTGGCTTCCTCTTTTGGCAGGCATCACTACTGCTTTGGCAGGTGTAACTGTCTTCTTGGCTGGCGTAGCCACTGCCTTTTTTTTTTGCCAGGGGTGACAACTGCTTTCTTTGCCGGTGAGGCAACTGCAAACTTTTTTTGTTGGGGAAGCCATCATATTCTTTGCTGGAGTTGTGGTAGCCTTCCTGCCTTTTTTTTTTTTTTTTCTTTTTTTGAGGGATAACAACCTCTTCTCCACTTCTCTCATCCTCTTGATCTTCTGACATTTGCTCATCTTCACTATCTTCTTAGTGAAGGAGGAGGAGGAGCCATTTTCTTGGAGTCACCTTGATTTTTACCAGCCTTTGCAAGCTTAAAGCTCAGCATTCAGAAAACTAAGATCATGGCATCCGGTCCCATCACTTCATGGCAAATACATAAGGAAACAGTGGAAACAGTGGCTGACTTTATTTTTCTGGGCTCCAAAATCACTGCAGATGGTGACTGCAGCCATGAAATTAAAAGACACT
>NW_011494720.1:3033072-3044768 GCF_000754665.1 Bison bison bison
AGTCCATCCTAAAGGAGATCGGTCCTGGGTGTTCATTGGAAGGACTGATGTTGAAGCTGAAAGTCCAATGCTTTGGCCACCTGATGCGGAGAGCTGACTCATTTGAAAAGACCCTGATGCTGGGAAAGATTGAGGGCAGGAGGAGAAGGGGATGACAGAGGATGAGATGGTTGGATGGCATCACTGACACAATGGACGTGGGTTTGGGTGGACTCCAGGAGTTAATGAGGGACAGGGAGGTCTGGTGTGCTGTGGTTCAAGGGGTTGCAAAAAGTCGGACATGACTGAGTGGCTGAACTGAACTGAACTGAATTGTGAGCTTTACCATGATGGCGGCTTATGATGGCAGAGTGTGTGGTGAGAGAGTGGCGCAAACGAGCCCGGAGGACCCTAAGCACCATTGATGGCAGCCAATGATCCCTAAGTGCTTAAGCTTGGCTGCCAGCTAGCACTCGAGACTGAAGCAAAAGACAGCCTGCCCAGTAATCACCTCTGGAAAGGTGACGATGGCCCTTCTGTACATTCTTTAAACATTGAAAACAAAAGCCAGACAGAAATGGTAAAAATAGATCACAATCCAGATTCTAGCTATTATATTAAAAAAAAAAATTGCTATCACTGGCTCACAAATGAGAACTTCCATTAGTAAATCATCCTACTTTTTGCTTTTGCAAGGATTAATTTTGCAATTTTAACTTATGCTGCCTCATTTTCTTTCTCCAATACTTCTGGGTAGAATTAAACTTTCAAGGTCCAGTGAAAGTGGCTGAAATTTCATTATCTTTTATGTCTCATCAAATTATTTACCTTGCCAGGCATTTGCCACCCACTTTTCTTCTGGAATTTCAATTCAAATTTACTTTAAAGAACAAGTGTGCTGCCTTCACTAATGAGAAACCCATGTTTGCAGTAAACAGAAGAGAGAAACACGAAAAACTCATTAGAAAAATAGAATTTGTTTTTGTAATGCCATTTAGGGTGTGATAGATTTGATGGAGAGGCGCTATGAGAATATACAAGCATGTAAATCCAATTTGTAGACGGAGTAATCACCATCTCCTCAAAGATTCTTCCTCTCATTATGAATTATGAATTCATAATGAATTATGGCTGAATTATGGCACCACATCTGTCTTGTCTCTGGTGTGAAAAGTGAAAGTGAAAGTAGCTCAGTCGTGTCCAACTCTTTGCGACCCCATAGACTGTATAGTCCATGGAATTCTCCAGGCCAGAATACTAGAGTGGGTAGCCTTTCCCTTATCCAGGGGATAACCCAGTGATCGAACCCAGGTCTCCTGCTTTGCAGGCATGAAAATCACTTGCAAATGTTTCAAGTACTTACATTGGTTTTAAGGTAGTCTACTTCTTTTGAGGATGGGAATTGTCTTCTATTATTTTATATTTATTTTCAGTCTCTCAGCCGGAAGTGAACTGAGGATGTTGTCTTGGGATATGATGAATAGGCATAAAATAAGCATGTGGTCCATATTCTCATGTTCTTTCCTTACTCTGTCCATTCCTATCACCACTACCAAGTGTGTAAAGCACACCTCAGGAAACAGTTCACAAATCGCTAACCTGGGGCTCGTTAGGATAGTGGTGCCTAGGAGGTTTAAAAATCATTAGTGTGATTTCCCACAACACTTTAATATAAACCCTCTATCAGTTGTGTATGACTCAGACCCCGTGGACTATAGCCCCTCAGGCTCCTCTGTCCATGGGATTCTCCAGGCAAGAGTACTGGAGTGGGTTGTCATTCCCTTCTCCAGGGGATCTTCCCTTCCAGGGATTGAGCCCTTGTCTTCTGCATTGCAGGCGGACTCTACCATCCAAGCCTCCTATACTTTAATATTATATGGTATTTAATATGAATATTGAATAATTTTTATACTATTTTATAAGACTGCTGCTGCTGCTAAGTCACTTCAATCGTGTCTGAGTCTGTGTGACCCCATAGACGGCAGCCCACCAGGCTCCTCCATTCCTGGGATTCTCCAGGCAAGAATACTGGAGTGGGCTACCATTTCCTTCTCCAATGCATGCATGCATGCTAAGTTGCTTCAGTCATGTCCAACTGTGTGCGACCCTATGAACAGCAGCCCACCAGGCTCCTCCACCCACAGGATTCTCCAGGCAAGAATACTGGAGTGGGTTGCCATGTCCTTCTCCAACTTTATAAGACTGTTTTATGCTAAACAAAGTGCAGGAAACTCAGGACTCAAAATTATAGTAATTATAACTTCAGGCAAATTCACTCAATTATAATGTATTTCAGACAATTTCTCCTAAGTAGGTAATGAAGGGTAGTTTGAGGTTGTCAAGGAGGATATATCGTGTGAAGAAGATGGTCTCTGGGTTTAAAGAGACCTGGGACAAATGTGTGTTTCTCCATTAGCAACCTTGTTAAATTATCCTATGTGAGGTTCAGCTGGCAATGCTGTAAAATGTCGATAATGATAATGACATTTATACACAGGATTCAGTAGGACAGGGCTATCAATCACCTTTCCTTGGAGAGAACTGCAAAATCCACAGAATTATCTTCTTGGTTTTATCTGTGGTCTCCAGAGCAGTGGCAAATGCATCATCACAGTGGTATGGCCAAATGGACATTACCTCCAGGGCTCACTCACTGCCACAGGAGCCCTAAGAAGGGTATTCATATTACAATCCAGATTCTACTTGTTACCGGGCAAAGGGAATATGAAAAAAAAGGCAATGTAAACACATGCACAGATCGTTGCCTTATTCAAATATCCCATTAAAAACAATAGCACAGTTATAAAAATAGATGCACCACAAATCAAAAAGCACAGGAGAAGAGAGCATGTAAAAAAGAACAGTACGTTTTTCGAGGTTGGGAATACAGACGAGAGAGCCGACATGTGAACACGGGAGTGCAGGGTGGGGGTGTAGCGGGGAGGAGAGGGGTGGGCTGCACTGGGAGATTTGATTTGACATAAATACACTACTGGTGTAAAATAGCTAGCCAGTGAGAATCTGTGGTGTAGCACAGGGAGCTCAGCTCGGTGCTCTGTGATGACTTAGAGGGGTGGGATGGTGGGTGGTGAGAGGGAGGAGATATATGCATGCGTAGAGCTGACTGACTTCGTTGTACAGCAGAAACTAACACAACCTTGTAAAGCAATTATACTCCAAGCATTTTTCTTTTAAATAAATAAAATAGAAAATAAAAATTGGGGAAGCAGATGTATTAGCAGTAAAAGGCTTCACAGAACTGAGAAAGCTGGAATCCACAGCCAGGAAAAGGCAATGTAATTTAGCAGCAAGATAATTTACAGGGCAGAGCTCGTAAGGGCTAAGGAGTTAGAAACTCCATAAACCTCAGGATGTGGTAGAGGATGGGGCAAAACTAGGATGCTTATTACACATTTCCTTAAGAAATGCATAGATTTCTTCGATGAAGTTTCTTTTTTTTTTTCCCACCTGTTCTAATAGACAATTATCACCTCTCTCATAAAGGCGGGACGTTTCTTCTCTGCATAAATAGAACTAGAGAGAAAAAGACACAATAAAGGATAGGGACTAACCTTTCTTATTAAAAACAGGAATTACATTGAAGTGCATATACTTTAGATCTCTTTCACTATTTCTCTTCCTAAGGACCCTGAAATATATTTTCCTTTGGAAAAATCAAATGCCTAAAGAAAATATCTATATGGATTAATTTTTTGACAGAAGTCCAGCAAAACATTTGGGTCCTCACTCAGTCTCCTTTGGTTAGGTCCATCAATTGACAAGCTCTTTCTCCAGAACACAGAGATAATAATTTGTATCTTAGTACCTAAAGAAAAAAGAGAAAAATTTGAAAAAGAGAGAGAGAGAGAGCTAATTTGTGGAAAAGAAAGCATGGAAGAAATGATAATATTCTCTGGGAGAAAAAAATAAAATCTTGCACTAATAATACAACTACTAGCTGCTCTTTCTTTTTAAGCAAAAAAGTTTTTAAATATCACTCTTGTTATCCATACAAATGTAAAAAAATATAAACATGAGGAATCTTTCAGAAAGAACAGGTAGAACTGGCCAGAAAAGAAAATGTAGGAAAAAAGGCAAGAAAATTAGGAGATCATTCCAGGAGGACCCAACATCCAAATAATAAGAATTCCGAAAGGAAAACAAACAGGACTTTTCTGAGGAGGACCTCATCGAGGACCACTATACGCATCTTCACATTTGAGCAGACCCCGCCATGCAGACAGTGACATGTGGCTTCCTGAAACACTTCAATTCCATTGTCAGACCTCAAGACAGCACTGGTGTTTCAGTTTAATCTTCTAACAGGTGTCAAGAACAAACCCCAGTATAAGGGAGCTGACTTCTAATCCCATCAGCATGGATCAGTGGGGTTACATAGAGTGGGACCAGACCCATCTTCTATAGATCTCATTGCTTCTATCAATGAGTTAACAAGAACCCCAGAACTTAACTCTTCCCATTTGCTCCCAAATCCAGGGTCTCCTGCTATTATATGCCTTGAAGTCATAACGATTTATAAATATATTTATATTCTATTCCATAGTCCATACTATTGACTATACTATAGAAAGTGAAAATCACTCAGTCGTGTCTGACTCTTTTTGATCCCTTGGACTGTAGCCCACCAGGCTCCTCTGTCCGTGGGATTCTTCAGGCAAGAACACTGGAATGGGTTGCCATTCCCTTCTCCAGGGGAATCTTCCTGACCCAAGCATAGAACCTGTGTCCAGTGGGTGGGATTTGATCCTCTTTCTGTCCACATAATTCCATTATGTGTTCTCTACCCCCTGCTATTTAGTCAAGTTTTAGAATTAGCAAAAGCCCTTTTCAGCTTTTTTCCACCTGACTGCAGGGAGAAGAATTAAATAGAGTGTAATTATTCAAATCAGAAAGTATCAAGTTCATCTTGTAATCATAAAGAAACAAAGTATGACCGTGTTGATTGCCGCCCTTGATTAAGATTGCTGACAGAGAGAAGTGTCCCTCTTGAGGGCTGGTTGGGCTCATGATAATGGCATAGCGCCACCTGCTGGATGCCAGTTCTGGCTGAAGATGTCATCTATTCAAGAAGTTCCAAGCTGCCTGACTGTATTGACAATTTGGCCTCCTTAAATCATTCCTGTTTTCAAAACTACTCAAAGGTTTGCTGTGCTGTGCTTAGTCACTCAGTCTTGTTTGATCCTTTTGTAGCCTGCCAGGCTCCTCTGTCCATAGGGATTCTCCAGACAAAAATACTGGAGTGAGTGGCCATGCCCTCCTCCAGGGGATCTTCCTAACCCAGGGATCGAACCCAGGTCTCACTCATTGCAGGTGGATTCTTTACCATCTGACCCAGCAGAGAAGCCCAAGAATACTGGAGTTGGTAGCCTATCCCTTCTCCAGGGGATCTTCTCAACCCAGGAATCAAACCGAGGCCTCCTGCATTGCAGGCAGATTCTTTACCAGCTGAAGTTACCAGGGAAGCCCCACTCAAAGGCTTAACTTTGTCCAAGTTAACAAGGAGATTCAATCTGAGACAAGAAACTCAGTATATCAAAATGAATTAGATGAATGTGAGACCATCTGAATGAAACTATTCAGCCATCTTGCAGATGACAAAACTGAAGTTCAGATACCTATAACTTTCAAAGGTATTATTATTATTATGGACATGGGATAATAATAATGTTATCAATATGGATGAGTTGAATCAGTTCAGTTCAGTTAAGTCTCTCAGTCATGTTCAACTCTTTGTGACCCCATGAACCGCAGCATGCCAGGCCTCCCTGTGCATCACCAACTCCCGGAGTTTACCCAAACTCGTGTCCATTGAGTCAGTGATGCCATCCAACCATCTCATCCTCTGACATCCCCTTCTCCTCCTACCCTCAATCTTTCCCAGCATCAGAGTCTTTTCCAGTGAGTCAACTCTTTGCATCAGGTGCCCAAAGTATTGGAGTTTCAGCTTCAACATCAGTCCTTCCAATGAACACCCAGGGCTGATCTCCTTTAGGATGGACTGATTGGATCTCCTTGCAGTCCAAGGGACTCTCAAGAGTCTTCTCCAACACCACAGTTCAAAAGCATCAATTCTTTGGCACTCAGCTTTCTTTATAGTCCAACTCTCACATCCGTACTTGACTACTGGAAAAACCACAGCCTTGACTAGATGGACCTTTGTTGACAAAGTAATGTCTCTGCTTTTGAATATGCTATTTGGGTTGGTCATAACTTTCCTTCCAAGGAGTAAGCGTCTTTTAATTTCATGGCTGCAGTCACCATCTGCAGTGATTTTGGAGCCCCCCCAAAAAAAGTCAGCCACTATTTCCCCTGTTTTCCCATCTATTTCCCATGAAGCGATGGGACTGGATGCCATGATCTTCGTTTTCTGAATGTTGAGCTTTAAGCCAACTTTTTCACTCTCCTCTTTCACTTTCATCAAGAGGCTCTTTAGTTCCTCTTCACTTTCTGCCGTAAGGGTGGTGTCATCTGCATATCTGAGGTTATTGATATTTCTCCCGGCAATCTTGATTCCAGCTTGTGTTTCTTCCAGCCCAGCGTTTCTCATGATGTACTCTGCATAGAAGTTAAATAAGCAGGGTGACAATATACAGCCTTGACGGACTCCTTTCCCTATTTGGAACCAATCTGTTGTTCCATGTCCAGTTCTAACTGTTGCTTCCTGACCTGCATACAGGTTTCTCAAGAGGCAGGTCAGGTGGTCTGGTATGCCAATCTCTTTAAGAATTTTCCACAGTTTATTGTGATCCACACAATAGGATCCACACAAAAGGCTTTGTCATAGTCCATAAAGCAGAAATAGATATTTTTCTGGAACTCTCTTGCTTTTTTGATGATCCAGTGGATGTTGGCAATTTGATCTCTGGTTCCTCTGCCTTTTCTAAAACCAGCTTGAACATCTGGAGGTTCACTGTTCATGTATTGCTGAAGCCTGGCTTGAAGAATTTTGAGCATTACTTTGCTAGCGTGTGAGATGAGTGCAATTGTGTGGTAGGTTGATTATTCTTTGGCATTGCCTTTCTTTGGTATGGGAATGAAAACTGACCTTTGCCAGTCCTGTGGCCAGTGCTGAGTCTTCCATATTTGCTGGCATATTGGGTGCAGCACTTTCACAGCATCATCTTTTAGGATTTGAAATAGCTCAGCTAGATATGCAGATGACACCACCCTTATGGCAGAAAGAGAAGAGGAACTAAAAAGCCTCTTGATGAAAGTGAAAGAGGAGAGTGAAAAAGTTGGCTTAAAGCTCAACATTCAGAAAACGAAGATCATGGCATCTGGTCCCATCGCTTCATGGCAAATAGATGGGGAAACAGGGGAAATAGTGGCTGACTTTTTTTGGGGGGGCTCCAAAATCACTGCAGATGGTGACTGCAGCCATGAAATTAAAAGACGCTTACTCCTTGGAAGGAAAGTTATGACCCACCTAGAGAGCATATTAAAAAGCAGAGACATTACTTCGCCAACAAAGGTCCATCTAGTCAATGCTATGGTTTTTCCAGTAGAAATGTATGGATGTGAGAGTTGGACTGTGAAAAAAGCTGAGCGCTGAAGAATTGATGCTTTTGAACTGTGGTGTTGGAGAAGACTCTTGAGAGTCCCTTGGACTGCAAGGAGATCCAACCAGTCCATCCTAAAGGAAATCAGCCCTGGGTGTTCATTGGAAGGACTGATGTTGAAGCTGAAACTCCAATACTTTGGGCACCTGATGCAAAGAGTTGACTCATTGGAAAAGACCCTGATGCTGGGATGGATTAGGAGTAGAAGAAGGGGACGACAGAGGATGAGATGGCTGGATGGCATCACTGACTCGATGGATGTGAGTTTGAGTGAACTTCGGGAGTTGGTGATGGACAGAGAGGCCTGGTGTGCTGTGATTCATGGGGTCGCACAGAGTTGGACACGACTAAGCGATTGAACTAACTAGAATTCCACTAACTTTGTTCATAGTGATGCTTCCTAAGTCCCACTTGACTTCACATTCCAGGATGTCTGGCTCTAGTTGAGTGATCACACCATTGTGATTATCTGGGTGATGAAGATCTTTTTTGTACAGTTCTTCTGTGTATTCTTGCCACCTCTTCCTAATATCTTCTGCTTCTGTTAGGTCCATACCATTTCTGCATTATTGACTACACCAAAGACTTTGCCTGTGTGGATCATAACAAACTGTGGAAAATTCTTCAAGACATGCAATACCAGGCCACCTGACCTGCCTCTTGATAAATCTGTATGCAGGTCAAGAAGCAACAATTGTAACTGGACATGGAACAATGGACTGGTTCCAAATTGGAAAAGGAGTATGTCAAGGGTTGTCACCCTGCTTATTTAACTTATATACAGAGTACATCATGAGAAATGCTGGGCTGGATGAAGCATAAGCTAGAATCAAGATTGTTAGGAGAAATATCAATAACCTCAGATATGCAGATGACACCATCCTTATGGCAACAAAGCAAAGAACTAAAGAGCCTCTTGAAAGTGAAAGAGGAGAGTGAAAAAGTTGGCTTAAATCACAACATTCAAAAAGCAAAGTTCATGGCATCTGGTCCTATCACTTCAAGGCAAATAGATGGGGAAACAATGGAAACAGTGAGAGACTTTATTTTCTAGGGCTCCAAAATCACTGCAGATGATGACTGCAGCCATGAAATTAAAAGATGCTTGCTCTTTGGAAGAAAAGCCATGACCAACTTAGACAGCATATTAAAAGGCAGAGACATTACTTTGCCATCAAAAGTCCATACAGTCAAAGCTGTGGTTTTTCCAGTAGTCATGTATGGATGTGAGAGTTGGACTATAAAGAAAGCTAAGCGCCACATAATTGATGCCTTTGTATTGTTGTGTTGGGAAAGACTCTTGAGAGTCCCTTGGACTGCAAGAAGATGAAGCCAATCAATACTAAAGAAATCAGTCCTGAATTTTCATTGGAAGGACTGATGCTAAAGCTGAAGCTCCAATACTTTGGCCATCTGATGTGAAGAACTGACTCATTGGAAAAGACTGTGATGCTGGGAAGTGTTGAAGGGAGGAGGAAAAGGGGATGACAGAGGATGAGATGGTTGGATGGCATCACCAGCTGAATGGACATGAGTTTGAGCAAGCTCTGGGAGTTGGAGATGGACAGGGAAACCTGGCCTGCTGCAGTCCATGGGATTGCAAAGAGTCAGACATGACAGAGTGACTGAACTGACTGAGTGATACAAATCTGTGTATTCCAGAATTGTTTTTTAATTCCTGCCACATGTTGGGCACCTGCCAATGATGTTAGAAGCTACCAATATAAATAAAATGCCCAAGAAACTACATAGGGAAAGGTTAATACAGTAAGCTGACCACAGGAAATCTTTTGACATTTTGAAATTATGGAAATATCACTCCCAATCCTGGGTAAGAATCTTCTGGCTTTTATTTTTTATATATCTATATTGTGTATATGTATATGTATCTGTGTTGTGTATCTATATTATGTATATGTATTGAATGGCCAAGTCTAGACCTCCAGGCCATATTTGATATACAAAAACATATAAGGAAATGTTTCATTCCTCATTTATTTTCCTTCACATTTGCTTAACTCTAGTTATTGTTTATTTTACTATATCAATGATTTATAATGGTTGCTTTCTTTTGGTAAATCTGGATATAGGTAATCATACTAATATGCATGAATACGTTTTCTTCTCTGTCTTTCAAAGTCAGTTGGTGCAGTAAATTATGGTACTCATTTTCTAAATTGGAATATAATTGCTTTACAATGTTGTGTTAGTTTCCACTGTACAACAAAATAAATAGGCTAGATGCATACATATACCCCCTCTTTCCTGAGCCCCCTCACACCTCCCTATCCCACTCATCACAGAGGACAAAGCTGAGCTCCCTGTGCTATGCAACAGGTTCCATTAGCTATTTCACACATGGTATTGTATATATGTGAAATTCACCAACCAGAGGCTTCACAAATACTTTGTTGTGTCAATTCTGCAAATCCGTCCAACACTAGATGTGTTCCTAATCAATCTTTTGGTTAAAGTCTCTTATTAAAATTAATTAATTTTTAGAAATTGGTATTATAATGTCACCTAATTTGTCAACCACTTCACTACATACATTGTAGGCAGAAAGGAGAACTTGTTTAAAAAGATGGAATCAAAATCAAGGAGTAAGGTAAATAATCATACCTAAATACAAAGAAGACCAGTTTTGAAACACCATGAAATACTGCAATATTAATTTTCTAGATAGACTTCTGTTTTTGTTTTTATTGCTAAGTCAATTTAAGATTCTAACAAACTGCTTCTTGACAGGTAGTGGAAATTAGTAGTTGAACATAATAGTTAAATCTCAAGCGACAAGCATCAGTGAAAAGGACAGTCATAAGTTTTGTGGGATTGTTATTTTTAAGAAGCAGACTGTTTAAAATGTCCTCTGATAGTGTTGATAATATTCAAGTGGTCTTCTGAGTTGGAAAAAATTTGTTTAAATTAAATAAAAAGGATTCTTCAACATAAGAGACATTGGAGAATAGTAGTTAAAAGAACAAAATTTAAAAGAAGCTTCCTAGATTTGAGACTGAGCTCTTACAACTTCTAACTATGCAAAAGCATACCTCGGTTTCTCAATCAGTAAAAATCTTAATAGTAATTGCATTCATGGTGTTCTTGTGAAGATTGAATAATGAGTTAACATATGGAAATCACTTACACCAAAGGCTAACATATAGCAATCACCATTGAAGAACAAACTATTAATAGAATGGATAAAAATACCCAACACAATGATTGAATTCTACTCATCCTCAAAATTTTGCAGCCACATGAATTAAGTAACAGGAAATGATTCTATAATAAATATTATTTAAAGAAAACAGTCAAGAAAGTAAGTCAAAACAATACTGCATTCCAAAGGATATCAGATATTAGTACCATACTCAAGACTTAAAGGGGGCTTCCCAGGTGGCTCACTGGTAAAGAATCTGCCTGCCAGTGCAGGAGATGCAGGAGACACAGGTCTGATCCTTGGGTCAGGAAGATCCCCTGGAGGAGGAAATGGCAACCTACTCCAGTATTCTTACCTGGGAAATTCCATGCACAGAGAAGTCTGGCAGGCTACAGTCCATGGGGGTCACAAAGAGTAGGACATGACTGAGAGACTGAGCAGGCATGCATGCAAGACTTAACGAATGAAGAGGTAGTGGTGCATCTTTCATCATTATTTAATTAAGGAGGGACCTTATACAAACTGTATGGATCATGGTGTTTGGAAGAAGACACTGACAACTTAACTGACCCCCCATTTGTGGTGTCTTTACTGGAACAGATAAACCAGACCCCAACAGTCAGCTCTTGATCTAGGAACTCAGTCAAGGGAAAAGGGATGACAATACTATTGATAAGGAGGATCAGAAGCAGTCCATTCATGTGAGATAAACAGTGGTACATATTTATTGCTTTTCCCAGGTTTTCTGTCCTCTATCATAATATAATATCAATGGATCTGAATCATAAAAGCTCATCGACTTGTCATAACAGATGAGAAAGAAAAGACAACTGAGTTGGTAAAACATGTTTGACCTACATATATTCAGGGGTTTACCATATCAGTAAGTTCAAATTTACGGAAAATTTATTGACTGTTACTCCTCCCACCTAACAGAAGCAGAAGATATTAAGAAGAGATGGCAAGAATACACAGAA
>NW_011494720.1:3045957-3054466 GCF_000754665.1 Bison bison bison
GGAGATCAGCCCTGGGATTACTTTGAGAAGGACTGATGCTGAAGCTGAAACTCCAGTACTTTGGCCACCTCATGCAAAGAGTTGACTCATTGGAAAAGACTCTGATGCTGGGAGGGATTGGGGGCAAGAGGAAAAGGGGACAACAGAGGATGAGATGGCTGGATGGCATCACTGACTCGATGGATGTGAGTCTCAGTGAACTCTGGGTGTTGGTGATAGACAGGGTGGCCTGGTGTGATGTGGTTCATGGGGTCACAAAGAGTCAGACAGGACTGAGCAACTGATCTGATCTGACTGTTTCCACCATTAAGAGATATGGCACTAGGAGGGCTTCTTCAGGAGCTGGAGGCAGCATATTCCACATCTCCAAATACTGCTCCAATCCATTTGCCAAAAAAATCAGTTGAGTTTAAGCTCAGATGGTCTCTGAGTAGGTCCAGGCTACAGTGCAAGATGTCTTTCTGAATGGTCAATGAAGTAAGCCTTATGGTATTAGATGTAACAGGCAAGTTCCAATAGGAGCATCACTGTGTAGCAATGTAGATTCCTTAGTTCTCGAGGAAGAGAGGTTGCAAGGCATAGAGCTTCTGTATTAGTCATCAGTCGTGTCTGACTCTTTGCGACCCTTTAAACTGTAGCCCACAAGGCTCCTCTGTCCATGGGATTTTCCCGGCGAGGATACTGGAGTGGGTTCCCATTTCCTTCTCCAGGGAATATTCCCAAGCCAGGAATTGAACCCGTGTCCCCTGTGTCTCCTGCATTGTAGATGGATTCTGCTGAGCTATCAGGGATGCCCACAGGTATTATTAAAAAATAAGCTCATGTGATACTGGGCTCTGGTAGAGTTTGAACTCTACCATAGAATGGCAAATTGCTGTGAGTTCAGAGGTGTTCATCATGTCCAATCCTCTAAATCATAAGGTATGGGGCGTCCAGCAGCAATTTGTTTCAGAATAGACATGGTATGTCTGAGATTGGACACAAACACTGGATTAAATTATACAAACAGGTGGCTCAGATTCTCCTGCCATTCAATAGCCTCTCCCTCAATTCACCTAGAAGGCAGCAAAGACAACCTTTGAGAGGAGGAAAAGGGATGGATGGATCATCTCAGTTGCTTCTATGAAGATAATCTGTAAATGTCCTACCAATGTTTTTTTCTTCCAGTTTTATTGAGATATAATTGATAGACAGCACTATATAAGTTTAAGGTACACAGCATAATGATTTGACTTCACAATAATTCATCATCTCCTCTAGATGCAAAATAAAAGAAAAAATATTTTTTCCTTGTGATAAGAACTCTTAGGTTTTGCTCTCAACACATTTCATGTATAGCATAGAGCAGTGTTAATTAATTGTACAATATATCCTCAGAACTTCTATATCTTGTAACTAAAAATTTGTACTTTTAAACCAATTGCATAAATCTGATCTCTTTTTCTTTGAGTTTGCTTATTTATTTATTTGTTTTTGAAGTATAATTTACCTGCAACACTACGTTAGTTCCTGATATACAACATAATGATGCTATATTTCTATAGATTTTAAAATATTCACCATGATGATTCTAGTTATCATCCGTCACCAAACAAAAATATTGCATTATTATTGAATATTTTCCCAACATTGTACATTTCATTCCTGTGACTCATTTACTTTGTAAATGGAAATTTGTACCTCTTAATCTTTCTCCTAATTCTCCCATTCCCCCACCATTCCCCTCCCCTCTGGCAACCACCTGTTTGTTCTCTGTGTCTTCGAGGAGTCCCATTAATCTTTAAGCTATGGCTATTGCCTAGTAACTTCAACGTAAAGATCATCACACAGGGAAAAGAGTCACTATACTCAAGAAATAATTCACACTTACTGTCAGAAGAGAGTAGGACTTTCATTTCACAAAGAAGCAGTCAAGAATACGATTGATGCCCAGATGATGCATTGTGCTATCTTTTTGTTCTCTTATACTACATTTTAATAGAAAATAGACAAGTACAGCTTCCTGAGACAAGAATAGTGAATAGACTCAGATGTCATATAACAACAGAGATGCCAGCAAAGAGTAAGGGAAGTATAAAATGGGTAGTGAAAGAAGACGGTAATTATCACTGTGACCTTAAGATTAAATGCAGTATAAGGGCTACACTTGTCCCACTAAGACATCTCTTTTAAATTCCGCAGAATACAACTGACCAGCACCCTAAAGAATCTATTCTCCAGTGCAATCACTTACCAAGAAGAGCAAATATAGTTGAGAGACACAACTTTATCCTCTCCCTTTGCCTCAGTTTGGGACAACTCTTAGCTCTATAATTCCCTATAGACTCAGCCACGGTTCCATTTGTCAAAGCAGTGTGAATCAGCTTCTGTCTCTACTGTTTGGCCACACTTCCTTCCTTCCAGCTGTCTCCCAAGATCATTTCCCATTAAGTCATCTGCAAGTGATTTTTCCTTTAAAGTTAAGCTGCCCTTTCCCACATGCATAGAGTTAACCATCAGCCTTCCAGTTGAGGAAGCCTAGGCGGCGATGGTGATAAAGAACCTGCCTGCCAATGCAGGAGACGTAAGAGATGTGGGTTCGATCCCTGGCTCGGAAAGATATCCTGGAGGAGGGCGTGGCAACCCAGGAGTATTCTTGCCTGGAGAATCCCATGGACAGAAGAGTCTGGTGGGGTACAGTCCATAGGGTCACACAGAGTCGAACACGACTGAAGCAACTTAGTACAAAGGCACTGGGGAAATAGAAAGCAAGCTTATATAACAGAAACAAAACTGGCCTTACCCACCTATGTAGCAACCAAGGACTTCATTTATAAACATGATTGATAGGCATTGACTATCAGACTTTTAAAGGAGAGACCAAGACTATCAGACTTTGACTATCAGACTTTTAAAAGAAAGGCCAAGATAAATGAACAGAGTAATTATTACTTGAGGAAAGAAAGCAAGAGAAGAGGTAGCTAAAGTTTCTAATTGGTATTATTGTTCTAACTGTGAACTGTGCTTTAATCAGTCTTTGCTGTGATTACCACTGGGACTGAGTGACTTTTTATATTCTTACAGGCCATTTGTATATTTCCTTAAGTGACTCCCTTGCACATATTGTTTGGTAATGTCTTGGCTGTGCTACACATGTTTTATTACCCCAGAGAATAAGGGTTTATGTGTTTGTTTTTCTTGTTTTTCTTTTTTTTTTTGCTTATTTAACTTTAGAGCTCCCTTGATTTTCCTCTCTCTCCTTCTGCTGGGTCTTGAACTAATGCTCTTTTTCTAAGGACAGTGTTCTTCTTCAGAGGTCTCTGCTCTTTATATTACATATTGGAGTCATTTTTGACTGCTTTGATGGGAAAGGAGGCTTCCTTATTGGAGTTCCAATTAAAAACAACTTCCCAATGGACAGAGACCATAATATAGGACTCGATGTGTTTCTGGTAAACACCCTCCCCTGGTTGTTCTATTTGAGGTTTTGTACATAATCAATTTATAAGCAATATCAGTGCATATGCTATGCATTCCCTAAGACATTCTTCACTAGATACCCTTGAGTCCATAGGGGTGTTTAAAAAAGAGAGTGGGAGGCTGGAGGGAAGAAAGGAAGGGGAAAGAGAGAGAGAGAAATACATTTGTGTAGAGTTTTCAGGCTCTGGATTATTAGACAATTTAGAAGTAGTCATTTGGGTACAAAGAATGCTCAAAATAGTGGTGACTATTAGATATTGTATATCCAGCCCCAAACTAAGCAACGAAAGAAAATTTTGTGTCTCTAGAAATGACGGTCCCCTACAACTCACCTAATCTTTGTGTTTCATTCAACATCACTGGGGAAGGTCTTCACTTAATGAGATGATTAGGATGGCAGTCTCTGTAGCACACTGGTCTGCATTTGAATCTCAGGTATGTACTGTTAGGTAAATCACTTACCTTCCTTGTCTGTGAAAGGAGGAAAACATTAGTATTTTCTGGGCTGTTGCTGTTGTTTAATCACTCAGTTGTGTCTGATCTTTGTGACTCCATAGATTGTAGCCCCCTAGGCTCCTTTGTCCAATTTCCTGGGGAAAAATACAGGAGTGGGTTATCATTTCCTTCTCCAGGGGATCTTTCTAACCCAGGAACTGAACCTGAGTCTCCTTCTTGACAGGTGGATTCTTTATTGCTTTGTGGGATACCTGTTGATTAAATTTATGAGAACAATGCTTCAGTTCAGTTCAGTCCCTCAGTCGTGTACAGCTTTTTGAGACCCCATGGACTGGAGCATGCCAGGCTTTCCTGTACCTCAGTAACACCCGGAGCTTGCTCAAACTAATGTCCATTGAGTGGGTGATGCCATCCAATCATCTCATCCTCTGTTCTCCCCTTCTCCTCCCACCTTCAATCTTTCTCAGCACTAGGATCTTTTCTAGTGAGTCAGTTCTTCAAATCAGGTGGCCAAAGTATTGGAGTTTCAGCTTCAGCATCAGTCCTTCCAATAAATATTCAGGACTGATTTCCTTCAGGATTGACTGTTTGGATCTCCTTGCAGTCCAAGGGACTCTCAAGAGTCTTCTGCAAACCACAGCGAAAAAGCATCAGTTCTACAGCACTCAGCCTTCTTTATGGTCCAACTCTCACATCCATGCTTGACTACTGAAAAAACCTTAGCTTTGACATGCGTCTTGTATGAGTATGAGAGTTAGACTTTGAATGTAATGTATATTATATATCTATTATTATATTTTATTAAATATCTATTATGATATTTGGTTTCTAAATCTCTGAAGGTGTCATATAGGAGAATGTAGTTGAACTGGTAATTTTTATTTTAATTTCATAAGGAAAACACTGCCTTTGGGGACAGCCCTTTGATTTAAGGCTGACATTCTTTTTTGCAGTATTTTATGTCAGTTGAAGCTCTGATTTCCTGTTTATTTTCAGCTTATCTGAAGCTTTTGTTTTGTGGCAGACCGCCTGACCTGCCTACTGATAAATCTGTATGCAGGTCCAGTTAGAACTGGATATGGAACAACAGACTGGTTCCAAATCAGGAAAGGAGTACATCAAGGCTGTATATTGTCACCCTGCTCATTTAATTTATATGCATAGTACACCATGAGAGATGCTGGGCTGGAGGAAGCACAAGCTGGAATCAAGACTGCTGGGAGAAATATCAATAACTTCATATGTGATGTGACACCACCCTTATGGCAGAAAGTGAAGAAGAACTAAAGAGCCTCTTGATGAAAGTGAAAGAGGAGAGTGAAAAAAAGCTGGCTGAAAACTCAACATTCAGAAAACTAAGATCATGGCATCTGGTCCCATCACTTCATGGCAAGTAGATGGGGAAACAAGGAAAACAATGACAGACTTTATTTTCCTGGGCTCCAAAATCACTGCAGATAGTGACTGCAGCCATGAAATTAAAAGACGCTTATTCCTTGAAGAAAAGCTATGACCAACTTAGACAGCATAGTATGAAGCAGAGACATTACTTTGCCAACAAAGGTCTGTCTAGTCAAAGCTATGGCTTTTCCAGTGGTCATGTATGGATGTGAGAGTTGGGCTATAAAGAAAGCTGAGCACTAAAGAATTGATGCTTTTTCACTGTGGTGTTGGAGAAGACTCTTGACAGTCCCTTGAACTGCAAGGAGATCCAAGTAGTCTATCTTAAAGGAAATCAGTCCTGAATATTCATTGGAAGGGCTAATGCTGAAACTGAAACTCCAATACTTTGGCCACCTGATGCGAAGAACTGACTCACTAGAAAAGATCCTGTTTCTGGGAAAGATTGAAGGTGGGAGGAGAAGGGGAGAACAGAGGATGAGATGATTGGATGGCATCACCCACTCAATGGACATAAGTTTGAGCAAGTTCCAGAAGTTAGTGATGGACAGGGAGGCCTGGCGTGCTGCTGTCCATGGGGTTGCAAAGAGTTGGACGTGACTGAGCGACTGAACTGAACTGAAGCTTTGTTTAGGGCTTCTGGTTTTCTGTATACTATATTGGTTATTTTGTTGCTCTTTTGCTTTCTCAAATATGCTTTCTATTTGGATTTCATTTCACTTAGTTTTCTTTAGCTCTTCATATAATTTCAACACACTATAAAGTATCTGCTTGGGACATCCATCTCCACTCCCTTTTTATGAGGTTTTTTCAAGCAAAATTCAGGGGTGATAAACCAACTGTTCCAGACATCTACTTTCACAAACATTTGAAAATGATCAGAGGAAAAACAATTAAAAAAAAAATCTGCCCTTATTCTCCTATTTTTCTCTCCTTTCTACTTTTCAACAAGCTCTTCCTTTTAGCTTTTGGAAATAAGACCTCCTGAACTGTTACTTACTGAATTCTTCTCCACATATCCCTGTCTCAAAGATCAGTTTGGCCACGTTTCCCTTTCCTATTCATTATTCTGTCTGAATCTGAGAGTCAGCTCACTGTTAGCTGATTAACAGAGGAGAAAACAAAACATGTTTGTTGACCTTTAGTGGGAGAAAGAGGCAAGGAATGAAAGAAATCTCTGAACACAAGTCAGAAACTTTTAATGATAAATATTTACACTCAAGAGAAAAAATAAGAAAAAAGAAAAGGTAGCAATATCAATACAAGCTTAATTACATAGATAAAGCCTTGGTTAAGAGTATCAACTGAGGAATCTTTGCAGAGATATTAGACTGAGCCTAAGGGTTAATGGAGTGGAAGAAATGGGACAAAAGGAAATAGCAGTCATTGTTTTCCTGGACAATTCTGTATTATTCAATTTTTCTATGGGATAATAGTATCTCTGCCTGCCACCAGCACCTCCTATTTTATTGCTGACCCTCCTGTTCTCTCAGTAAAAGGAATTCTAGTCTTTGACACAGAACATCAAAGGTTGCCTGTGTTCAGTTCAGTTCAGTAGCTCAGTTGTGTCCGACTATTTGCGGTCCTATGGACTGCAGCACACCAGACTTCCTTGTCCATCACCAGCTCCTGGAGCTTGTTCAAACTCATGTCCATCGAGTCAGTGATGCCATCCGACCATCTCATCCTCTGTCATCCCCTTCTCCTTCTGCCTTCAATCTTTCCCAGCATCAGGGTCTTTTCAAATGAGTAAGTTCTTCACATCAGATGGCCAAAGTATTGGAGTTTCAGCTTCAGCATCATCCCTTCCAATGAATATTCAGGACTGATTTTCTTTTGGACTGACTGGTTTGATCTCCTTGCAGTCCAAGGGACTCTCAAGAGTCTTCTCCAGCACCACATCAATTCTTTGGCACATATCCTAATTCTTCAGTGCATATCCTGTGTTGCATATCCTAATGTTTAGGCTCCCTGTACATTGAAAAGCCAGTATAGAGTGTCAGTATACTAGTTCATTGGTTATCACATCTAGCTAGCATATTAGCTGAGGTGGCCTGGCTTTGTGATACCCTGGGCAATGGATCTTCTTTCTTTCCTTCTGCCTTGCCAATATAGGAGACTCAGGTTCAATCCCTGGGTTGGGAAGATCCACTGGTGAAGGAAATGGCAACCCATTCCACTATTCTTGCCTGGGAAATCCTATGGGACAGAGGAGCCTGGCAGGCTACAGTCCACAGGTTCCCAAAGATTTAGTGACTAAACAACAACAGTAAGAATTATATGTGGGTTTCAGTGGAAAACAAAGGCTCCATTTACGCTTCTGTTTGAAAATGTCCATCAAAATTGTCCTTCTGGACATTATCCCAGCTAATTTATATGTTTCTGATTTAAATTCTATTTATGTTAGTTGAATATAAATTTCTCAGAAAACTGTTAGTGATATTGAGCAGGACCATGCAGGGTTTCTGGGCACAAAAGCCTTTCTGTGTTCCCCATTTCTTGATTACAGGAAATAGACTTCATTCAACCTCCATGATTTTCCCCTGAGTTCCAATAGACAGATTCAAGCAGTTGCTAATTAGGGAAGGGAGAGGATGTAGAGAGGGTCTTCCCTGTAGCTCAAATGCTAAAGAATCTGCCTGTAATGCAGGAGACCTGGGTTTGATCCCTGGGTTGGGAAGATCCTCTGGAGAAGGGAATGGCAATCCACTCCAGTATTCTTGCCTGGGAAATCCCATGGACTGAGGAGCCTTGTGGGCTATAGTCTATGGGATCACAAAGAGTTGGACTGAACAACTAACACACAGATCAGATCAGATCAGTTGCTCAGTAGTGTCTGGCTCTTTGCGACCCCATGAATCGCAGCACGCCAGGCCTCCCTGTCCATCACCAACTCCCGGAGTTCACTGAGACTCACGTCCATCGAGTCAGTGATGCCATCCAGCCATCTCATCCTCTGTCATCCCCTTCTCCTCCTGCCCACAATCCCTCCCAGCATCAGAGTCTTTTCCAATGAGTCAACTCTTCGCATCAGGTGGCCAAAGTACTGGAGTTTCAGCTTTAGCATCATTCCTTCCAAAGAAATCCCAGGGCTGATCTCCTTCAGAATGGACTGGTTGAATCTCCTTGCAGTCCAAGGGACTCTCAAGAGTCTTCTCCAACACCACAGTTCAAAACCATCAATTCTTTGGCG
>NW_011494720.1:3054566-3056069 GCF_000754665.1 Bison bison bison
ACTAACTTCAAAGATTTTGGGCCAGCTATCAGTTTAATTCTTCAGCGCTTCAGCTTTTACATCAGTACACAAGGGGGTTAGAGTAGACAATTTCCAAACCTTTAAAAACAACAGAAAAAAGTACCCAACTTACCCCAAAACCCTAATATGTACAAATATGAGAAAGTAGAACTTGCTCTTATTGGAAGGTACCTTGCCCTGACACTCTCCTTGAAAATTCAACTCTCCCATACAGTAAGAAAATTACTTCAATAGAGAAAATATAGATAAGATCCCTTCCAGTTATAGAAATTCTATAGGTATAATTCTATATGATTATAGATAATGTTAAGGTTGAATTCATTAGAAATTTTTTGGTTCTAGATTTTTCTATCCCAGTAAATCCAATTTACATAATTTTCCCTTGCTGGTAATACTTTGCCTCTCTCCCTAAGCCAAGTTTTCCTCATTCCACTGAACATTTGAAGGAAATTCCTTTTTACTTTCTAGCCTTTTATTCAGCTAACACTGAACCCCAATTTGGTTCTGAGTCACAGATTTGTATCTAATACAAACATTCCCAGAAAATATCACTGTTCTAACCATTAATATCTTGCCTCTTGCTTTTGCTTCTCCTTCAATTCATTCCTCCTCTCCATACTATACACACCCATATATAGTTAGATCACTTGTTTTGGGCTAGGTGTCAGCACCTTTAAGTCCTTATAGCCCCCTCTCAACTCTTCCAACATTAACTATGAACTTTATGTCAATTTTAAAACACAGGTATTTTCATAGCATACAGGGAAACTACATAGTGAAAAAGGACCTAATACAAACATGCTGGCAACCAAGAATCTAAATCTAAGACTTTTACTTTTTAAAGCAGTGTTGGCCTCTTGATGAAAGTGAAAGAGGAGAGTGAAAAGGTTGGCTTAAAACTCAACATTCAGAAAACGAAGATCATGGCATCTGGTCCCATCACTTCATGGCAAATAGATGGGGAAACAGTGAAAATAGTGGCAGACTTTATTTTTTTAGGCTCCCAAATCACTGCAGATGGTGACTGCAGCCATGAAATTAAAAGACATTTGATCCTTGGAAGAAAAGTTATGACTAACTTGACAGCATATTAAAAAGCAGAGACATTACTTTGTCAACAAAGGTCCAGCTAGTCAAGGCTATGGTTTTTCCAGTAGTCATGTATGGATGTGAGAGTTGGACTATAGAGAAAGCAGAGCACCGAAGAATTGATGCTTTTTCATTGTGATGTTGTAGATTCTTGAGAGTCCCTTGGACATCAAGGAGATCCCACCAATCCATCCTAAAGGAAATCAGTCCTGAATATTCATTGGAAGGACTGACGTTGAAGCTGAAACTCCAATACTTTGGCCACCTAATGTGAAGAACTGACTCATTAGAAAAGACCCTGATGCTGGGAAAGATTGAAGGCAAGAGGAGAAGGGGATGACAGAGGATGAGATGGTTGAATGGCATCACTAACTCGATGGACATGAGTTAGAG
>NW_011494720.1:3056169-3059373 GCF_000754665.1 Bison bison bison
TATTTCTCCCGGCAATCTTGATTCCAGTTTGTGCTTCTTCCAGTCCAGGGTTTCTCATGATGTACTCTGGATATAAGTTAAATAAGCAGGGTGACAATATACAGCCTTGACAAACTCCTTTTCCTATTTGGAACCAGTCTGTTGTTCCATGTCCAATTCTAACTGTTGCTTCCTGACCTGCATACAATTTTCTCAAGAGGCAGATCAGGTGGTCTGGTATTCCCATCTCTTTCAGAATTTTCCACAGTTTATTGTGATCCACACAGTCAAAGGCTTTGGCATAGTCAATAAAGCAGAAGCAACTAACACTAGGCAGATGTAAAGACAAGAATAGTCAAAGATACAATAGTGCAGCCATGGGTCAAGGCCTTGAGTCCTTATCTAGGAATATACGTAACAGTATCTTAAGCTGTTCTCCAGATACTGAACCCACCAGCAAGTGGGAGACACTAATGCTATGCTGCCCATCAGCACATAGACCCCAGTCTGACTGGACCCAGAATGTTGATGATGCTGATTTACACTTACCTCATCACCACCACTCAGTCACAAGAAGGTCCATGAACTGATCACACCTTCTTTGAACCATTACTATAAAACTCTCTTCCCCTCCAGGTCAAGACACAGTTTTGAGGGCATTAGCCCGCTGTGGCTCCCTTTGTCTGGCAAAGCATAAAGCCATTCTTTTCTCCTTGACTCAAAGCTCTGTCTTCCAGATTTAATTCAGTGTCAGGGTACAGAAGCTGGATTTGGCTTCTTTAGCATGGTTGTTAATAAGCAAGCCCAAATGGGAAATATCTGCATTTGTGCTTTCTTAAATAATAATGAAAAAAAAAGAAAAAAGAAAGCAAACTTCTAAGACTTTATGCAAATTTTAAGTATGAAAATATTCCTTTATAATTGTATCGAAAAGTTTCTGTTTGTATATGCCAAATATCATTTTTTTTCTTTTATGTTTCTGTGGTCTTTAAACATATGCTTGGTTGGAGACTGTGTTATTCCTTGAGTCCGGAAATGTTCATTAGCTTCTTTGCAGGGAGTAAAAGTAATTCTGTATATGCATGTATTTAGTTTCCACCAGAGAGAGAAAGCACATTTTCAGTAGATGAAATTAAACTCTGTGTCTTTCAGAAAAACTGTAAGAATAATTATGAAAAGATACCCTAATTCTGCAAGCCACAAAATGTATTCATTAATAAAATAAACATATACAAAGTGAATGTTTACTAGCAATAACAGGGCAGTAGAGTACAGAGACAATAAGTAGTAGTTACAAGTAGAGATGACATTTTCTTTCTCAGTCTGTTCAGTCTTGTTAACCCAACATTTTTCTGGACTTGGGGGTATAAGGAATGATGATCATTGACCTCTGTTAACATGATCCCAAGAATTTTCACTGTGAAAGGAAGAAGAGGGGAAGACAAAATGATAGTCATCTAGGTTTTAAATTATTAATATAACTTTAAATAGGCAAGGTTTAGGCATTTTAAGTTCTGATTAAAAGGATTCAGATGTTGTAATGGAGGTTGTTGTTGTTCAGTTGCTCAGTCCAGCTCTTTGAGACCCCCATGGACTGTAGCACACCAGGCTTCCCTGTCCTTCACTATCTCCTTGAGTTTGCTCAAACTCATGTCCATTGAGTTGGTGACGCCATCCAACCATCTCATCCACTGTCACCTCCTTCTCTTCCTGCCTTCAGCCTTTCCCAGCAGCAGGGTCTTTTCCAATGAGTCAGCTCTTTGCATCAGGTGGCCCAAGTATTGCAACTTCAGCTTCAGCATCAGAACTTAGAAAGCATATTCAGGGTTGATTTCCTTTAGGACTGACTGGTTTGATCTCCTTGCTGTCCAAGGAACTCTCAAGAGTCTTCTCCAGCACCACAGTTCGAATGAAAGTATTGAAAGTATAATTGGTAAAGAGATACCTTAAGGTTATTTCAGTTATTTACATAGTAGCAGAATTACCTCTTGTTTTGAATAAGAAGAAAAGAAGAAATGGTTGATGACACAAAAAATTATTTTGTGTAAAAATTAAGCATGCTTCAGTTTGGTGATTTCTGCTTTATTTTCCCTATACAGAAGGAAACAGTAGTATTTCAAAGTTATGAAGGCTACAGTGATTGTTGGATTAAAACTAAATATTTGAAAGGAGCTCAGTGAGAATTCGGAAAGAGAGTTGTCTAAGGATAGCAAGAAAGTGGATATTGTTAAGGCCCATGTGATGCTGGACTCTATGGATCTCTTCTTCCATAAATTGTAAAATGCTCCACCTTTCCTTTATTTTATACCCTGGATTTAGAGAGATAATGAAGTCAAATCTGGCCTCTGTATCCTGGCACTGAATTAAATCAGAGATTTAGTTTTGGGTATAGTAAGAAAGAATAGCTTTATTCCTTTGCTAGAGAAAAGGGCCACAATAGGCTACTGCTCTCAAAACTCCTTGCATTTCAGCCTGGAGAGGATAGTGAGAAGTTTTATAGAAATGGTTCAAAGAGGGTGTGACCAGTTCATGGACATTCTTCTAATTGCTTGGTGGTGAAGTAAATGGAAGTCAGCATTATTAACCTTCTGGGTCCCATAGGCCTGCAATCTATGTGCTTGTGAGCAGTGTATAGTTAACTTCTGCCATCTTGTGGGGTTTCAATATCTGCAAAACAGCTCAAAGATATTGTTATGTGTGTTCCTTGGTAGGGAACCGGGACCTTGCCCCAGGCTGCATTATTGTTTCTCTTCACTGTTTCTTCTTGTCTCTGCACTTCCTCCCTTCCCTATTGATAGCAACTGTTTGAACCTGCCTGTTGGACTTGAGTGAAGGTCAGGAAGGTTGAATGAAGCCTATTTCTTGTAATCAAGAGAAGACCATGAAAAAGGTTTTTATGCTCAGGAGCCCCACTGTGTCCTGCTGGTAATCAATAATCTGAGCTACTAAAGAGTACATCATGCTGGGCTGGATGAAGCACAAGCTGGAGTTAAGATTGCTGGGATAAATAATTGATATTTTTTATTAACATTTTTATTATTTATCAGATATGCAGATGACACCACCCTTATGGCAGAAAGTGAAGAACTAAAGAGCCTCTTGATGAAAGTGAAAGAGGAGAGTGAAAAAGTTGGCTTAAAACTCAACATTCAGAAAACGAAGATCATGGCATCTGGTCCCATCACTTCATGGCAAATAGATGGGGAAACAGTGAAAATAGTGGCA
>NW_011494720.1:3059473-3069018 GCF_000754665.1 Bison bison bison
CCAATCCATCCTAAAGGAAATCAGTCCTGAATATTCATTGGAAGGACTGACGTTGAAGCTGAAACTCCAATACTTTGGCCACCTAATGTGAAGAACTGACTCATTAGAAAAGACCCTGATGCTGGGAAAGATTGAAGGCAAGAGGAGAAGGGGATGACAGAGGATGAGATGGTTGAATGGCATCACTAACTCGATGGACATGAGTTAGAGTAAACTCCGGGAGTTGTTGATGGACAGGGAGGCCTGGCATGCTGCAGTCCATGGGGTAACAAAGAGTCAGAGCTACTGAACTACTGAACTAAACTGAATGAATTGAACTGAAAGAATGGTAATATCACCTTGGCATTATTATTCAATCATCATGCTTTATGTTATTAAGTGTTTACTATGCACTATTCATGGGCTTCCTAGGTGGCTCAGCCATAATTTGCCTGCAATGCAGGAGACATAAGAGATGCAGATTCGATCCCTGGGTTGGAAAGATCCCCTGGAGGAGGGCATGGCAACCCACTCCAGTATTCTTGCCTGGAGAATCCCATGGACAGAGGAGCCTGGCAGGCTACAGTCTACAGAGTTGCAAACAGTTGGACACAACTGAAGGGACTGAGCGTATGTAGTATTCATAGCTCTAAGCACTTGCAAGTATTAAATAATTTAATCCTTACACACAACTTTGTGAGATATGAGCTCGGTATTATCGTTAAATTCCCTTTTGTAGTATGTATTTCCTCTAAGATTTGCCTTAATGTTTGAATTAAGCTTTACAATAATTTCAAATATAATTATTTGGTTTTAGATCACTTTAATTGATTTCACTGACCACTTTTGAAAAAATGTCACACTTCATTGTTTTTCAGGTCATTATTTTTATTAATTTCTGGTTTCTCTGGAATATTTTTTGACAGATTTTAATTTATGAGAATGCATGGGAAACTTCTGCATCATTGACTATGTCTAAGAATGTCCTCACACGTGAATAATAGCCCAATTTAAAATTGAATTTTTTAAGTAAATATCATCCACTTAAAATATGTTCCAGCATTGCTATTGTGGGTAAGTCATCTGGGGTCATTCTTGTTTTTTACATTTCTATTTCTATTAGTTATTTGGTATCATGTGGATAATTTTTCTTAATTTTCCATTCATTTAAAACAAAACAAAACAAACATTATATGTTGACATGGATGTCATGTCACTGATTTGTGTGGTGCTCAATTGAGTCCTTTCACCTTGGAGTTGCAAACATTTCTTCAGGCTTTAATGTCTGTATGTCCTTCTACATTATGAAGCCCTGCATAAAATTAAAGCTTTATTATTTTACTGCTCCTTTATCCTTAGTTCTTAGTTGGTAACTGGCATATTTGTTAAAGTTACTGAATTCCTGAGTGAATGAATTGTTCCTGCAGCATGAAAGAATATTATTTAGAGCTTTCAATAGCATTCCAGGGTCTAAGGAGCCATGAAATTAAAAAAAAATAATCTATTAATATTTAAGAAGCTAACTCTTCTGTGAAATGCATGAAGGCCAGGTCAGAAATGGTTATGGCGATATGTTATAATATCAATTTTTGTTGTTCAGTTGCTAAGTTATGTCTGACTCCTTGTGATCCCATGGACTGCAGCACACCAAGCTTCCCTGACCTTCACTATCTCCCAGAGTTTGCTCAGAGTCTGTGATGCTTCTAATCATCTCATTTTCTGCCACCCTCTTCTCCTTTGGCCTTCAGTCTTTCCCAGCATCAGGGTCTTTCCTAATGAGTCGGCTCTTCACATCAGGTGACCAAAGTATTGGAGCTTCAACTTCAGCATCAGAGCTTCTAATGAATATTCAGGGTTGATTTTGTCTAGGACTAACAGGTTTGATCTTCTTGCTGTCCAAGGGGCTCTCAAAAGTCTGTTCTAGCACCAGTTTGAAGTCATCAATTCTCTAGCACTCAGCCTTCCTTATGGTCCATCTCTCACATTCATACATGACTACTGGAAAAACCATAGCTTTGACTATATCATCAATAGTCAAAACTTTATCATCATCAATAAGTTATAACATTCTCGATACATTCATTTAGGTAGCTCCAGTATTCTGACAGTCATGTTTACATTTAAAGTATTCTGGATATTTTTGTTAGAACTTCACTTAGATAAGCAATGTTAAGTTTGCAAAAATTTAAGGTACCTTTTGTTTGTGTGTGTGCTAAGTCCCTTCAGTCATGTCTGACTCTTTGCAACCCTATGGACCATAGCCCACCAGGTTCCTCTGTCCTTAGGATTCTCCAGGCAAGAATACTGGAGTCGATTGCCAAGCCCTCCTCCAGGGGATCTTCCAGACCCAGAGACTGAACCCGTGTATCCTGCATTGGCAGGTGGGTTCTTTACCACTAGCACCACCTGGAAAGCCCCTTACCTTTTGATTACCCATAGGCAAGGATTTTCCTGAATGATACAGAGATGTTGAAAATACAAATAGAAAACGATTGCAATTTTGTCAGATACTGACCCATGGGCAAGAATTTGTAGTTTCATTGAGGACTTGAGGGAATTTGTAATGCTGTCAGATGATAAAATTGACAGCTGGGTGTTTTGGTAGGAAATCGAGGTGCTGATGCTCATCAATCTACTTGGTAGTGATCTGCTTTCAGTGGATTTATGTAATTATCTTCTGCTGTTGCCAGTGTATCATTTACCGACATTAAATAAATATGTATTTTTGCTTGTGACGACTGACACTTTTTGTTTTATTAAGCAATCATCTTTGATTTTATGACATCTCAGATTGGAGGAGAAAAATGATAATGCACATAAATGGAAAAGAAGAAAGAGGAAACTACTCTAAAATGGAAACTGTTGGAAATGTTTTCAAGGGTGGAGGCACAAAAGTTGAGAATGTAGATAAAGATGTCTGCTCAGATACTCTGAGACCAAATATCTTTTGAAGGAGAAACAAATCTTTCAACAATTACTAAGTAAAATTGGTTCAACAAAATACTGTTCTTATTATCAAAATAAAAACCTAACTTGCTTATCCACACACAACATTTTGGGATAGAGTATATATCCTCAGATGAAAGAACTATTGATTTATCTTATTTTCCTCATGACACTCATATAGGGGAGAATAATCACACAGTAGATCCATTCAGGGCTGGCTCAGTCAATCATCAGGTGTTCCCTAACCTCTGCCTAGCAATTAAAATGATAGCATTGCAAGAAAAATAGCACATGTCAGAGATGTGGCATGCAGGGATTGAGTCTGATGATATTGCTTCGTTTCATTTCCTTTTAAACAAGTCAGTTTTATTTAATAGTGTGGTTTGAAATTATTCCCATAGTTGACATGAGGAAGGGTGATATTCACAATCAGAACACTATTGCTATTATTAAAATTTGAATAAAAGAGAATTACAAAATCAAGTCATCTTTCAGAATCAGAAGGATTTATAACCTTTAAAAATAATATTTGGCTTCCTGAAAATGGTCTTAAATATTCTTAAATAGTCATATATCCATATGTGTTATCATTGACAAATATTAACAGCATTAATTGCTCTTATCATAAATGGCTGAACATTTCTGAATGCCAGGTCAAAGTCCAAGAAGGAGAGTGTTTTTGTCATAAGATGTCAAAAGTTTGAATAGAAAGAGAGACTATCAGTGACCTTGACAGTAACTGTTTCAGTCTTGGGGACAAAAATCTTGATTGGAGTGAATGAAATAGAGAACACAGGACAGAGATCTGACTAACACTTTTGAGAAGTTTTGTTTTTATTTTTTAAGGTTGTATAGTGTGATTTTTTAAAGCTCTGCAGTGTAATGATGTAATATATGTGCTGTGCTGCCCTGTACCTAGTTGCAGTCATGTCCAACTCTTTGTAATCTCATGGACTGTAGCTCTCCAGGCTCCTCTGTCCATGGGATTCTCCAGGCAAGAACACTGGAGTGGGTTGCTGTGCCCTCCTCCAGGGGATCTTTCCAACCCAGAAATCAACCCAGGTCTCCTGCCTTGTAGGTGGATTCTTTATAGTTTGAGCCACAAGGGAAGCCTACAGCTCAGTTCAGTTCAGTCGCTCAGTTGTGTCCAATTCTTTGGGACCCCATGGACTGCAGCATGCCAGGCTTCTCTGTCCATCACCAACTCCTGGAGTTTACTCAAACTCATGTCCATTGAGTCGGTGATGCCATCCAACTATCTCATCCTCTTTCATCCCCTTCTCCTCCTGCCCTCAATCTTTCCCAGCATCAGGGCCTTTTCTAATGAGTCAGTTCTTCACAGCAGGTGGCCAAAGTATTGGAGTTTCAACTTCAACATCAGTAATTCCAATGAACATTCAGAACTGATTTCCTTTAGGATGGACTGGTTTGATCTCCTTGCAGTCCAAGGGACTCTTAAAAGTCCAAGGGAAGCCCACACTGCAAAATAATTATCACAATTGAGTTAATTGACACATCCCTAACCTCAGTGTGCTGTGTCACTTCAGTCATGTCCGACTCTTTGTGACCCCATGGAGTGTAGCCTCAAAGCTCCTGTCCATGCGATTCTCCATGAAAGGATAGTGGAGTCGGTTGCCATTTCCTTCTTCAGGGAACTTCGTGACCCAGGGATCAAACCTACATCTCTTATGTCTACTTAATTGGCAGGCAGTACCTTTATCACTGGCATCACCTGGGAAGCCCTATAACCTCACCAGTTACCATTTTTTGGGGGTATGTGTAGTGAGAACATTTAAAATCTACTCAGCAAATTTCAAGGATCCAATAGAATAATTATTAGCTGAAATCACTGTGTTGTACACTGGATCTCCAGAGCTTATTTATCATATAAACGAAAGTTTGTGCTCTATGACCAACATCTCCCCATTTCTCTCACCCCTGGAAACCTCTGGAAGCTACTAGTCAATTCTCTGTTTCCATGTCTTGACATTTTTAGATTCCACATATAAATTTTGCTGTCAGGGATAGCAGGGAAGGAATGACTACCAAAAGGGGATTTGAAGTCTTGGAAGTTTTTCTTCAGTTACAAGAAATAATATATTGTATTAGTGAAATTATGGGAATACTACAATAAAAATGGAAAATTGATAATGTAGGAGATATGGAATATAACTGCAGGAATGATAGTTTTAAGTAGGTGAAAAGGGATAGGATCTATCATACAGAAGAAGACCAAGCTTTGCAAAGGAACCTGGACAATTCATTCATTGTAACACGGAAGAAAAAATAAATGGGTACAATCCTCAACCCTGACCAGGAATCCTGTGTCTTTCTCTCCAAGTCAAATTCTTTTGTCAACTTCTCTTCTTCCTTCCTCCTTTCTTTCTTTCTTTCTTTTTCTTTTGGTGCAGCAGGTCTTAGGTGTAGCACACAGGATCTTTGAATTTGTTGTGGAATGCTGAGGTATGTATTACAAGCGATCACTGCAATAAGTCTAGTTAACATCTGTCACCATATATAGTTGCAAAAATGTTTTCCTGAGGATAAATACTTTTAGGATATATTCTCTTAGCCACTTTCAATAGTATTATTAATTATAGTTATTACATCCTTGGAGTTATTTCATTACTAGAAATCTATACCTTTTCATATTGTATCACTGTGACATTTATATAATTATAATTATTATCAACAACTATCATAATTATCAGGTAATTATTCATAACTAATAATAATTATTAGCAAAAGTATAAACTATTTCAAACCACAAAACTGTATAAGTGAATAAAATAAAGTTAACCCATGAAATTAAATTTAAATAAATGTAACCAAAATCACATGTCCACTCTTCTTTACCTGTGTTTCCTTCTACTATACCCAGAGAAAACAAGTAACTCCTATAGATTCATTATTTATCTATTTCATATGAGATAAATATCTCATGTTCATCTATTTTATATGAGATAAATATTGCATATTTATCTATATCATAGTTAGGGCAAATCTATGTCTGCTCAGAAAGTATATGCTTTTCTTTGCACGTTTCAAGATTTTTTACTTGTTTTATCATACCCTGTGCATCCTTCAGTAACCCTTTTTGGTCTCAAATTCATTTGTGAGATGTACCAATGCAGATACATGTATCTCTAGGAATTCACTTTTACTGTTAAACAAAATTTACCTAATGAATTTATCAATAATATTCTGTGTGCATGTTAAGCTGCTTCAGTCATGTCCAACTCTTTGTGACCCTATGGACTCTAGCCCACCAGGCTCCTCTGTCCATGGGGTCATCCAGGCAAGAATCCTGGTGGGTTGCCAGGCCTTCCTCCGGGGTATCTTCCTGACCTAGGGATGAACGTGTGTCTCTTACATCTCCTGCCTTGGCAAATGGGTTCTTTACCACTAGTGCCACCTGGGAAGCCCCAGTAATAACATAGTGAATTCTAAATGAATGTATATTTGTGTTGTTTCCATTTTTCTTTCATTTGAAAATATTGCAATAAGTAGCTTTGAATGACTCCTTATAAACAAGTAGGGAGTCTCTCTAGGGGGTCAATAGTTCTTAATAGTTTGGGATCTGTGAGGCCAAAGTTACTTTTACAAAATCACATTATTACTTGTGTTTTTCATGCTCATTCTTTCCCAAGTGGAGTTTTCCAGAGGTAGCTTGGCGTGTCCTATTGCAACGAAGTGAATGTGGAGGTAGACAAGCAGTAAAAAGATTTGCAGAAAAGTACAAGTTTCTCTTTTTCACTTTTCTTCTTCTTTAAAATGTAATTATGAAGAATGTGTTATGTATATTAATGCATAATTGATTTATTATTTTTGTTTTAAAAGTAAACAATAAATATTGAATCTTTATTTCAATATCATATATATTAAAATTGATAAATATAATATTTATAGACAGATGTTTTATATGTCCATTATTCTCAATAAAAAAACTCTAAGACTGCATTTTGTCATATGCTTTTTGACATCTAAATTTCTTCTCCTGTGAACTATATGCGTATTAGGTATCATAAAATGTTAGATGACATACTATAAAACTGATTTTTTGACATAGTTATTAGAATGTAGAATAATTTCATCACATTTGCTACTCCCACTCCAGTACTCTTGCCTGGAAAATCGCATGGACAGAGGAGCCTGGTAAGCTGTAGGCCATGGGGTCGCTAAGAGTCGGACACGACTGAGCGACTTCACTTTCACTTTTCACTTTCACGCATTGGAGAAGGAAATGGCAACCCACTCCAGTGTTCTTGCCTGGAGAGTCCCAGGGACAGCAGAGCCTGGTGGGCTGCCGTCTGTGGGATCTCACAGAGTCGGACACGACTGAAGTGACTTAGCAGCAGCAGCCAGTGTAATACTGGTGTTTTCACATCACTGTACGTGTGCAATCCTTTTGCTTGCTTCTTGGAATCACTCTCATAGCTTGAAGCACCATGTCCCAGGGTCCTTGAAGGATTGTTAAATCCTGTTTTCTGGGAGCATGCTCCCATATTGAAAAAAACTCTTATTTATCTGTCCACAACATGCTCAGGTTTTAAGCTGAGGAATAAATTTGGGGTGACAGACACAGAGAAAGACTGTAACACTACTTAATTGCGTTCTGATTGTACACTTTTTTAGTAGTCTGGGGAAATATTTATTATATCCATGCTTAATTTTAAAATGAGAAAGCCCAAGGAATCACCCCACTAATATTTTCGAAAACAGATCCTTACCATTTCTAACTCGCCCTGATGTAATACAGTTAGTATGAGCTTTATAATTTAAAGCTTTGCCTGAAGCCTATTATGAGAAATTGCCATGTAGTTTTTAGGCCACCGTGTATCATTTTGGTCAAAAATGCAGCTTGTACACTTATAACTTCAATTCAAGTGAGCACTCTTAGCCCGTTCCCAGTGTCATCTGGCCCTCTTATCTACAGCTGACAAACTCAGCGGGGATAATTTCCCTAGGACTGTTTGTCAGGAATGAAGGAACATTTTGTTAACTACACATAGCTGGAGTTCACTGAGGAGTGAAGCTATTGGATTTCCTCTCTGAAGGGAAGGAACAAATAATGATGAAAATCATCACTCAAAAACAAAATGTTTCAAAATGTCAATACCTTTTGTTTTATAATAGAGATAATTAACTTTTGTAGTAAATTGACTAATTCACTGGTAAGGATTTCTGTGAGTAAACTGAGACCATTGGAGGTTAAATTGTGTGCCTAAGGTCAAACAGTTGCTTAGGGACAGAGGTGGGCATAGCGTGGTCCCTAGAATTGATTCCTTTCTAATAATTAAGAGATTATTTCCTGATTGTTTGCTTGTTATTTAAGGTTGGATGATTGATCACATTCCAGTCTTGGTTCTTGTATCACTCCAACCTTTTCTTGTCCTTTTTTTTTCTTGCAATGTCTGTTACACTGACCTGCCGATTTAAGTTTCCAGAAGTGTTGAAGTGAGGTACCACTAAAGAGCATAGGCTTAGGATTCAGATCACGCGACCAGATTATCACTGTGTTGTTCTAGTGTTAATAGTCATTTTGTTGTGCGTTTGTAAGGTCTCCCTCATTCTCTGTCTGTGCACAGTTTTGGTTCTCTACCCTGGGACTTAGCCACTAAACAACAATTTATTTATTTTTTACAGTTGATCCTTGAACCACATGGGGATTATCTGCATATAATTTGTAGCTGGTCTTCAGTACCCATGGTTCCTCTACATTCATGGATTCAACCAACCATGGAAGACTCCTGTAGTACTTACTGTTGAAAAATATTTATGTGTAAGTGGACCTGTGCATTTCTAATTTGTGTTGTTCAAAGGTCAACTGTACTTAAAATGTTTATTATCTCCCTATTGCCATCAGGGTAAAATGAAAACATCTTACTAAAGGTTACCAATTCAATTATTTTCTACCCCACAGCTTCTCCAACTTTAAAGAGGATAGGAATCTCCTGTGGATCTGGTTGAAATGTAGATTCAGAATCAGTAGGTTCAGAGAGAGGCTTGAGCTTCTATATTTAGTTATCTATTTTAACTTGTTTTAATTGAAGGAGAAAGAATCTGCCTTCAGTTCAAAAGACCTGGGATTGATCCCTGGGTTGGAAAGATCCCCTGGAGAAGAAAATGACAACCCACTCCAGTATTCTTGCCTGGAGAATTCCAAGGACAGAGGAGCCTGGCAGGCTACAGTCCATGGGGTCGAAAGAATTTAACATGGCTGAACGACTCGCACTAATACTAACTAGCAAACATATTTGTATATATGGCAAAATGGCAACTACCGTGAGTCAGTCTAGTTATCACTCACTGTGATGCATAGTTACAGAATGTCTTTTTCTTGTATTGAGAACTTTTAAGATCTACTCTTAGCAACTTTCAAATATACAATAGTGTATCATAGCTATAACTATTATATATTATATATAAAACTATGCTATGTATTATAACTACCACTATAACTATAGTCAAGGCTATGGTTTTCCCTGTGGTCATGTATGGATGTGAGAGTTGGACTGTGAAGAAAGCTGAGCACTGAAGAATTGATGCTTTTGAACTATGGTGTTGGAAAAGACTCTTGAGAGTCCCTTAGACTGCAAGGAGATCCAACCAGTCCATTC
>NW_011494720.1:3069118-3070874 GCF_000754665.1 Bison bison bison
CCAGTCCATTCTGAAGGAGATCAGCCCTGGGATTTCTTTGGAAGGAATGATGCTAAAGCTGAAACTCCAGTACTTTGGCCACCTGATACGAAGAGTTGACTCATTGGAAAAGACTCTGATGCTGGGGGGGATTGGGGGCAGGAGGAGAAGGGGATGACAGAGGATGAGATAGCTGGATGGCATCACTGACTTGATGGACGTGAGTCTGAGTAAACTCCGGGAGTTGATGATGGATAGGGAGGCCTGGCATGCTGCAACTCATGGGGTCGCAAAGAGTCAGACACGACTGAGTGACTGAACTGAACTGATAACTATAGTCACGATGCTGTACATTACATTCCCATGACTTATTTATTTGGTACTCATTTGTATTGAGTCATAAATTTCAACTGTTTTATATCTTATTTAACAGAATTTCATTTAATAGTTCAAAAATTCCTAGTCATATTGTATAGCTTATGTTTCTTTCTTGTTTAATTTTTCATTTTAGTCTTTTAACATGTCAAATTTTGTTATTTCATATTATTTATCTGACAGTGCTAACTAAAAAGTTGTTGCAGGTTAGAATATATTGTAGGTTAGAATATACTCTTTGTTATTTTTTGACTCTCTCAAAGTGTATTATTCCCTTGTCTATTTTGTGATTTTTTCATTATGAGCTCATGTACATTTAAATGAAATGTTCCAAATCTTCCTTGCTTTCCCCAAATGCCTGGGCTCATATTTTTGCCCAGAGTTTTTTGCTTGTTGTTTGCTTTATTTTTAGCCACAAAGATAGAAAGAATTGTTTCTCTTAATTTAAATAAACTTGGCCTCATGCTAGAGATTATTGAGAGGAAAAATGATGTCTTACTGTCCACTTGAATCAATGTGGAAGGTGGACAGTATTCTTACAGTCCTCTGTATTTAAGTATTTTTAAATCTTCTCTAGATTCCTTTTTTCTTTCCCCTTTCTCTCCCTCTCTATCCTCCATCCCTTCCTTCCTTCTTTCCTTTTTTTTTCAAGTTGCAGAAAGTTTCTTATACTATATAGTATACATATTAAACTAGCCTTACATTTTGGAGTGGTCAAACAAGAGATGGCAAGAGTGAATGTCGACATTCTAGGAATCAGTGAACTAAAATGGACTGGAATGGGTGAATTTAACTCAGATGACCATTATATCTACTACTGTGGACAGGAATCCCTCAGAAGAAATGGAGTAGCCATCATGGTCAACAAAAGAGTCCGAAAGGCAGTACTTGGATGCAACCTCAAAAACAACAGAATGATCTCTGTTCATTTCCAAGGCAAACCATTCAATATCACAGTAATCCAAATCTATGCCCCAACCAGTAACGCTGAAGAAGCTGAAGTTGAATGGTTCCATGAAGATGTAGAAGACCTTTTAGAACTAACACCCAAAAAAGATGTCCTTTTCATTATAGGGGACTGGAATACAAAAGTAGGAAGTCAAGAAACACCTGGAGTAACAGGCAAATTTGGCCTTGGAATATGGAAAGAAACAGGGCAAAGACTAATAGAGTTTTGCCAAGAAAATGCACTGGTCATAACAAACACCCTCTTCCAACAACACAAGTGAAGACTCTATACATGGACATCACCAGATGGTCAACACCAAAATCAGATTGATTATATTCTTTGCAGCCAAAGATGGAGAAGCTCTATACAGTCAACAAAAACAAGACTAGGAGCTGACTGTGGCTCAGATCATGAACTCCTTATTACAAAATTCAGACTTAAATTGAAGAAAGT
>NW_011494720.1:3072080-3080191 GCF_000754665.1 Bison bison bison
GGACATGGAACAACAGACTGGTTCCAAATAGGAAAAGGAGTACATCAAGGCTGTATATTGTCACCCTGCTTATTTACCTTCTATGCAGAGTTCATCATGAGAAATGCTGGGGTGGAAGAAGCACAAGCTGGAATCAAGATTGCCGGGAGAAATATCCATCACCTCACATATGCAGATGACACCACCCTTATGGCAGAAAGTTAGAGGAACTAAAAACCCTCTGGATGAAAGTGAAAGAGGAGAGTGAAAAAGTTGGCTTAAAGCTCAACATTCAGAAAATGAAGATCATGGCATCCGGTTCCATCATTTCATGGCAAATAGATACGGAAACAGTGGAAACAGTGTCAGACTTTATTTTTCTGGGCTCCAAAATCACTACAGATGGTGACTGCAGCCATGAAATTAAAAGACGCTTACTCCTTGGAAGGAAAGTTATGACCAACCTAGACAGCATATTAAAAAGCAGAGACATTACTTTGCCAACAAAGGTCCATCTAGTCAAGGCTATGGTTTTTCCTGTGGTCATGTATGGATGTGAGAGTTGGACTGTGAAGAAGGCTGAGCACCGAAGAATTGATGGTTTTGAACTGTGGTGTTGGAGAAGACTCTTGAGAGTCCCTTGGACTGCAAGGAGATCCAACCAGTCCATTCTGAAGGAGATCAGCCCTGAGATTTCTTTGGAAGGAATGATGCTAAAGCTGAAACTCCAGTACTTTGGCCACCTCATACGAAGAGTTGACTCATTGGAAAAGACTCTGATGCTGGGAGGGATTGGGGGCAGGAGGAGAAGGGGACGACAGAGGATGAGGTGGGTGGATGGCATCACTGACTCGATGGACATGAGTCTGAGTGAACTCCGGGAGTTGATGATGGACAGGGAGGCCTGGCGTGCTGCAATTCATGGGGTCAGAAAGAGTTGGGCACGATGAGCGACTGAACTGAACTGAACTGACATTTCGGAAGATTTAAAAAAATATTTTTTTTAGAAGTTTAGACTATTCTATACTGGAAATCTTTCTTCAGTTAGAAATTTCAAATTACTAATGGAAGACGAACTCTTATTTCTTTTCTTTTCTTTATGTGTTAATTTACTTTTTGGTCCTTCAATAAGCTCTTTTTTTGGTGGAATAAGGAAAGTGTAAAACATATAAAACCTTATTTCCCATGGCATGAATTTTTACTTACATTTTATATTTTATCTTTTAAGAAAAATTTTAATACATAAGGAAAAACGATAGGGCAAGTATAATATTAATAACCACATTGTAAATAAGAATCCGGGAACATTAAAAAATAAGGCAAGGAGATCACAGATCCATAGAAAATCACTTTCTGGCAGCCCAGTAACAAATGCTTGCTCTTTATACACCTAATTTAGTGTCTTATTGTGATTACACTATGGTAACTTTAAGGTCTATTCTTCCCATGTAAATTTTGTGTCTGACAGTTTTTTTCTACATCAGAATTGCAGCAAACTCTATGCTATTCAAAACTGTCAAAAAAAAAGTTGGGTTTTACTTTCAGGATTTCTGTTACTTTAGAGTGCTAGAATGGAAAACAGTCTTACAAGTTTTGGGGAAAAGTAAGACATTTTAATAATTGCTATTTTCATTTTTTTTTTTTCACTTCTCATCTTGGAAAACAAAGAGTACTCAATTATGCTCTGACTGACACTGAAATATAAAAGAGCAAATAAAAAATTCATGATGACCTTTGAGAATATGGCACACAGAACATGGTGGATATGCAGCTTTAGTTTCTAATCCAAATTAAAGGGTCACAGAGCACAGAAAATTGCTAGTGGCATGCTGCTGCTGCTGCTAAGTCGCTTCAGTCGTGTCCGACTCTGCTAGTGTCATAAATGGCTACAGATCATGGCTCTTCAAAGAAATCACACATCAAAGTCAGCTTTTGAGGCTTTAAAAAAAATCCTGGTCTATGAACTATTATTAACATTTAATAGCAAGTCATTTTAGGTCATAGCAAGGTACAGAACTACAGAAACTCAAGCACAAGTTTTATGTATTTTATGTTTCTATAGCATTTGAAGGAGTTACTTTATGAGCTGGTATTTCAAGCAGCTTTTATATTTACGCAGATTTAAGGAGATTATTCTTGCCTTGAGAACCCATGGACAGAGGAGCATGGCAGGCTGCAGTCCATAGGGTTACACAGAGTCAGACACGACTGAAGCGACAGCATACATGTTGGCAAAGCAATTATAGAAAGGGCTTATATGACTCTGACCTTCTAAGAGAATGTCTAACAGAAACACAGTGACTCCAAAACTACTTCTTGTCATAGGGCAAGTAGTGAACATGAATGAAAAGGGCTTTACTTGTATCTGTGCAAAACCAAGCTAATTTGAAGTATAAGTTAAAGGCATGCTCCATGGCTAAGAAGACAGCAGAAGATATTCAGATTTTGACTTCCTATCCCACCATCCCTCTCCTTGGAAAATATTACTTCAAATTAATTTCTTACTTCACTTTATTTGGGATGCCTTTCTTTATGTTTTGGAGTTATCATGTCTATGTCAGTCTTAGCATGATTCCCAGCCCCATCTTTATAAAGTATGTTCTTTTCTAAATTACCAAATTTCCAACTTGGAATTAGTGGCCAAAAACTTAAAAGTTATTCATTGTCTCTCTTCTTGACATTTCTATTTATTTGAATTTAATGGTCATGTACATGAATGTTTTGAAAACAGAATGTGCTTATTTGTAAAGCAAAATATTCATTTCTTCATTTGTCAAATATGTGAAGAAAAATGTGAAAGTTTAATAGTCATTAAAAGAGATAATTTAGACACTAATAAAACAGCAACAAAAGAGTTCTATTCAAGGTCTTGTAAAGAAAATGAGGAATTAAGTTTTAAACATATCTGGTTTTTGAGTGTGGAAGTGACTTAGGAAATCCTTCTTTGAAAGGGAAAATATAAAATCATAAATACTAATTTTTAAGTAGAGAAACAGATTTCATTAAAAGGAGCATTTGGAATGAATCTCAAAACCTAAAATATTTTTGCTATTTTCAAACATTATGCTGTACATTACTTATATTAAAACTAACAGACATAGCTTAAATGTTCATGTTGTTAGACAGAGTAGGTCTGTTAAATAAAAGGGTTAAAGTAAGCTGTTAAATTAAATTTAACTCTGATAGGTTAAATAATAGGCTGCTTATATTGGAAATTCAAGGTTTATTAAAAAAAAAAAAAACCTCCCTAAGCATTCTCTTTCAGGATTTGAAATAGCTCAATTGGAATTCCATCACCTCCACTAGCTTTGTTCGCAGTGATGCTTTCTAAGGCCCACTGGACTTCACATTCCAGGATGTCTGGCTCTAGGTGAGTGATCACACCATTGTGATTATCTGGGTCATGAAGATCTTTTTTGTACAGTTCTTCTGTGTATTCTTGCCATCTCTTCTTAATACCTTCTGTTTCTGTTAGGTCCGTACATTTCCGTCCTTCATTGAGCCCATCTTTGCATGAAATGCTCCCTTGGTATCTTTAATTTTCTTAAAGAGATATCTAGTCTTTCCCATTCTATTGTTTTCTTTTATTTCTTTGCACTGATCGCTGAGGAAGGCTTTCTTATCTCTTCTTGCTATTCTTCAGAACTCTGCATTCAAATGGGTATATCTCTTTTTCTCCTTTGCTTTTCACTTCCCGTTTTTTCACAGCTATTTGTAAGCCCTCCTTAGACAGCCATTTTACTTTTTTGCATTTCTTTTTCTTGGGGATGGTCTTGATCCTATCTCCTGTACAATGTCACGAACCTCCTTCCATAGTTCATCAGTCACTGTATCTATCAGATCTAGTCCCTTAAATCTATTTCTCACTCCCACTGTATAATCATAAGGGATTTGATTTAGGTCATACCTGAATGGTCTAGTGGTTTTCCCTGCTTTTTTCAATTTAAGTCTGAATTTGGTAATAAGGAGTTCATGATCTGAGCCACAGTCAGCTCCCGGTCTTGTTTTTGCTGACTGTATAGAGCTTCTCCATCTTTGGCTGCAAAAAATATAATCAATCTGATTTTGGTGTTGACCATCTGGTGATATCCATGTGTAGAGTCTTCTTTTGTGTTGTTGGAAGAGGGTGTTTGCTATGACCAGCGGGTGTTCATTGGAAAGACTAATGCTGAACCTGAAACTCCAATACTTTGGCCACCTCATGCAAAGAGTTGACTCATTGGAAAAAACCCTGATTCTGGGAGGGATTGGGGGAAGGAGGAGAAGGGGACAACAGAGGATGAGATGGCTGGATGGCATCACTGACTCGATGGACATGAATTTGGGTAAACTCTGGGAGTTGGTGATGGACAGGGAGGCCTGGCGTGCTGTGGTTCATGGGGTCACAAAGAGTCGGACATGACTGAGCTACTGAACTGAACTGAACTGAAGCATTCTCTTGCTGTCAAGTTTCTTTACGGCTGACATACAAGTTTAACCTTTAGAATTATATTATTTCCAAATGTGTATTTGCTTTTATTTTTTTTAATGTATTGAGTCATAGCATGTGATTTTCACAAAAGTTTAAAGACAGTCTTGAAAAAGTTAAGCTAAAGTTTATTTAGCCAAACATAACCTTTGAATTTAATATTTTAACAGGTGCCTGCAGGATGGCAAGTCTAATTATCTAATACATACTTTGTACAGTGTACCTGATGCTTCAAAAGTAAGCTGTGGTTATATACAGAGATTTTGGAGTGATCTGCATAGAACTGGGCTTTCCAGATGGTGCTAGTGGTAAAGAACTTGCCTGCCAAAGCAGGAGACATGAGTTCAATCCCTGGATTGGGAAGATCTCCTGGAGAAGGGCATGGAAACCCTCTCCAGTATTTTTGCTTGGAGAATCCCATGGACAGAGGTGCCTGGTGGGCTATAGTCCCTAGGGTTGAACAGAGTCAGACACAACTGAAATGAGTTAGCATCCACACACACAGAGAATTAATAACTAATTAAACATGTGTCTGAATTTGTCAAAGACAAAAGTATAAGCAGAAGAAAGTCAATGACCAAAGAGAAAACTTCCATTGTTATGATATAATTACATTGCCTTAGATATTTAAACATATTTAAGTAATCATGTAGCCATCACTCTGTTTCTTCAAATGAAGTTTGGAGCTAATGCAAACAAATTCTCTAAGATTATGTAGATTATATAATCATACAAAGGTCTACAAACAGTTCAAACCTGAAGGCAATTCCAAGTTAGACAATGATGTGGACTAAATTCATTTACTTGGTTCTGTGCTTTTACTTGGTGGAATTAAATTAAAATGCCCATTTTTATTTATTTAGAAAAATCATAACTGAGATATAATTTCAGATGAGTTTTAAAGAGAAAGTCATATTTAATACATGCATTTTAAATAATAACGTGACTTTTTGTCATTGTTGTTCAGGTGTTAAGTCTTGTCCGACTCTTTGCAACCTCATGGACTATAGCCTGCTAGGCTCTTTTGTCCATGGGATTTTCCAGGCAAGAATACTGGAGTGGGTTGCCATTTCCTTCTCCAGGAGATCTTCCCCAACCAAGGGATCAAACCCAGGTCTCCTGAATTGGCAGTGGACTCTTCACCACCAAGCCAACAGGGAAGCCCTGATGTGACTGTACTTATATATATATATATAAAATTGCAAGCTTAGAAAGAGTCAGAGGAGAATTTCAAATTGAGAAAGTGTTTACATGATGTGTGTGTTTAAGTTAAAAGCAAGAGTAGACTTTGATTGTGAGGACTTTGGAAAACTGCCCAAATTATCTACGCCTTCACTAAATACATAAAGTGCTTAGTTAGTTCTTACTACTTAATAAAACACCCATAATTCAGTGGCTTAAATGGTAAACATACAGGAATCTATTGATTACCTGGATCCTTCTGTTTTACTTGCCCACACTCATATGTCGGCAGTTGGCTAATAAGTTGGCTGATGCCTGGCTGGTCTTGGATGTCTTCACTCGGGGTGGCTGGAACCATTCATCTCTCCATGGGAGAGATAAATTTGCAACCTCATGGACTATATTCTCCAGCTATTCTGTAGCCTACATTTGTTCTCACGGTGGTAGTGGCAGGGTTCCAGGAGAGTGAGTGGAAATGCCCAGATTCTTTTAAGACCTAGGCTTGGAACTGGCATACTGCTACCTCCATGATATTTGATTAGCAAAAGCAACTCAAATTCAAGATATGGGGAAATAGATTCCACCTCTTTTACCATGCTGAAGTCCATGGTGTCACAGAGTCAGACAGTAATGAGTGACACAACAACAACAACAACAATTAATTTGAAGGGAAGGGGTATTTCTAACTGAAAAAAGAAGGAAAAAATTTAAATTGTTAACAATGTCTCAAATTCTATTTTAGAAGATAATAATATTAGCAAGCTATCATATTTTAGAAATATTATTATCACTATAGTAACTTATCTTATTAAGCTTTTGCCTAGATTTCATGGCATTAAAGTGCTTTAGTTGTTATCAATGTGTGTGTGTGCATGTGCACACTCAGTCATGTCTGATTCTTTGCGACCCCATGGACTACAGCCCACTGGACTCTGTCCATGGATTTTCCAGGCAAGAACCTGAGGAAAATTATTTAGCAGTTGTTATTTAGCAGAGACAAACAATTGAATCAAGTATTATCATGCAGAGCTAAAATTTGAGAATCATACTATGAAATATTCAGGCACATTTCACATGCTTTATTAATGAAGAGGTCACTAAAGCTACTCAGGCATTTCTTTTAGAAAGAATTATAAGTGAAACTGCACAGAGAGACAAGACAAATATAATCTGAAGAATAGGTAAATTACTGAAGGAGTCAGAAATTTTTCTTTTTAATATTTAAGAGTCAAAGGATAAGCTCACTTGGCAAAAGTTTAAGGACACAATAATTTAAGCTAAACATTGTTGCTAAAGGCAAACGAAAATACTAAAGAGAAGAATACTTTAGAATTTGTGAATACTAAAGAGAAGAAAAGCCTTTTTCACAATTAGTAAACCACTAGCATCAGTGAACACCCTCTTCCAACAACACAAGAGAAGACTCTACACATGGACATCACCAGATGGTCAACACCGAAATCAGATTGATTATGTTCTTTGCAGCTAAAGATGGAGAAGCTCTATACAGTCAACAAAAACATGAACTCCTTATTACCAAATTCAGACTTAAATTGAAGAAAGTACGGAAAATCACTCGACCATTCAGGTATGACCTAAATCAAATCCCTTATGATTATACAGTGGAAGTGAGAAATAGATTTAAGGGCCTAGACCTGATAGATAGAGTGCCTGATGAACTATGGAATGAGGTTCGTGACATTGTACAGGAGACAGGGATCAAGACCATCCCCATGGAAAAGAAATGCAAAAAAGCAAAATGGCTGTCTGGGGAGGCCTTACAAATAGCTGTGGAAAGAAGAGAAGTGAAAAGCAAAGGAGAAAAGGAAAGGTTTAGGCATCTGAATGCAGAGTTCCAAAGAATAGCAAGAAGGGATAAGAAAGCCTTCCTCAGCGATCAGTGCAAAGAAATAGAGGGAAACAACAGAATGGGAAAGACTAGAGATCTCCTCAAGAAAATTAGAGATACTGAGGGAACACTTCATGCAAAGATGGGCTCGATAAAGGACAGAAATGGTCGGGACCTAACAGAAGCAGAAGATATTAAGAAGAGATGGCAAGAATACACAGAAGAACTGTACAAAAAAGATCTTCATGACCCAGATAATCATGATGGTGTGATCACTGACCTAGAGCCAGACATCCTGGAATGTGAAGTCCAGTGGGCCTTAGAAAACATCACTACGAACAAAGCTAGTGGAGGTGATGGAGTTCCAGTTGAGCTATTTCAAATCCTGAAAGATGATGCTGTGAAAGTGCTGCACTCAATATGCCAGCAAACTTGGAAAACTCAGCAGTGGCCATAGGACTGGAAAAGGTCAGTTTTCATTCCAATCCCAAAGAAAGGTAATGCCAAAGAATGCTCAAACTACCGCACAATTGCACTCATCTCACATGCTAGTAAAGTAATGCTCAAAATTCTCCAAGCCAGGCTTCGGCAATATGTGAACCGTGAACTTCCTGATGTTCAAGCTGGTTTTAG
>NW_011494720.1:3080291-3085352 GCF_000754665.1 Bison bison bison
ATTGACTATGCCAAAGCCTTTGACTGTGTGGATCACAATAAACTGTGGAAAATTCTGAAAGAGATGGGAATACCAGACCACCTGATCTGCCTCTGGAGAAATCTGTATGCAGGTCAGGAAGCAACAGTTAGAACTGGACGTGGAACAACAGACTGGTTCCAAATAGGAAAAGGAGTGCGTCTAGGTTGTATACTGTCACCCTGCTTATTTAACTTCTATGCAGAGAACATCATGAGAAACGCTGGACTGGAAGAAACACAAGCTGGAATCAAGATTGCCGGGAGAAATATCCATAACCTCAGATATGAAGATGACACCACCCTTATGGCAGAAAGTGAAGAGGAACTAAAAAGCCTCTTGATGAAAGTGAAAGAGGAGAGTGAAAAAGTTGGCTTAAAGCTCAACATTCAGAAGACGAAGATCATGGCATCTGGTCCCATCACTTCATGGGAAATAGATGGGGAAACAGTGTCAGACTTTATTATTTCTGGGCTCCAAAATCAGTACAGATGGTGACTGCAGCCATGAAATTAAAAGACGCTTACTCCTTGGAAGGAAAGTTATGACCAACCTAGATAGCATATTCAAAAGCAGAGACATGACTTTGCCAACAAAGGTCCGTCTAGTCAAGGCTATGGTTTTTCCTGTGGTCATGTACGGAGGTGAGAGTTGGACTGTGAAGAAGGCTGAGCGCCGAAGAATTGATGCTTTTGAAGTGTGGTGTTGGAGAAGACTCTTGAGAGTCCCTTGGACTGCAAGGAGATCCAACCACTCCATTCTGAAGGAGATCAGTCCTGGAGTTTCTTTGGAGGGAATGATGCTAAAGCTGAAACTCCAGTACTTTGGCCACCTCATGCTAAGAGTTGACTCATTGGAAAAAACTCTGATGCTGGGAGGGATTGGGGGCGAGGAGGAGAAGGGGACGACAGAGGATGAGATGGCTGGATGGCATCACTGACTCGAGGGACTTGAGTCTGAGTGAACTCCGGGAGTTTGTGATGGACAGGGAGGCCTGGCATGCTGCGATTCATGGGGTGGCAAAGAGTCGGACACGAGTGAGTGACTGAACTGAACTGAACTGAACTGAGCATCAGTGAATCAGGAGAAAAAACTAGCAAACATCAAAGAAGATTTTACATAAAAGCCAAAGGATATTTGAACTGCTAAGAAAAAAAATTACAATGAAATTGATCTTCCTACTGCCATGGAGTAAGAAATTGGAAATTTAAAAAGTGATTCATACTCCTGATGATGGGGTAAGAAAGGGCAACTGGAAAATAAGACATATAATGAGGGAAATGTGTAAGGAGAGAAATCTTGTCACTGGAGGAAACGTCAGAGACAGATTGCTTTTCTTCTTAAGGGAATAACAGAGGTAGCCGAAGGACTTATTGACTACTTTCAGCTAAGACTGGGTGCTGATTTAGATATATTTTTGCTCAAGTAGCTATGAGTCTTGACAAGTTCTCTAAAACCTCTCTATCTCATTGTCTTAATGTACAAAAAGGACTCAGAAACTTCTAGTTCTAAAATTCCAAGATTGCTTTTTGGTCAGAATTCGGTGACCTATCTTCTTTAGAGAAAAGCTAATAAATAACCCAGTGATAAACTTATTAGTGGAACATGATGAATATTTCTCTGAGGCTGGTTCAGTGGTCATGTTGAACCCCCTTATTTAACTTTTCAGTCTCTTTGCTGTTTTAGCTTATTTAACTGATATATTTATTTAACTTATATGCAGAGTACATCATGCAAAATGCAGGGCTGGGTGAAGCACAAGCTGGAATCAACATGCCGGCAGAAATATCAATAACCTCAGATATGCAGATGATACCACCCTTATGGCAGAAAGTGAAGAGGAATTGAAGAGCCTCTTGATGAAAATGAAAGAGAAGAGTGAAAATGCTGGCTTAAGACTCAACATTCAAAAAACTAAGATCATGACACCCGGGCCCATTACTTCATGGCAAATAGATGGGGAAACAATGGAAACATTGACAGGCTTTATTTTCTTAGGCTCCAAAATCACTGCAGATGGTGACTGCAGCCATGAAATTAAAAGACACTTGCTTCTTGGAAGAAAAGCTATGACAAAGCTAGACAGCATGTTAAAAAGCAGGGACATTACTTTGCCAACAAGTGTCCATCTAGTCAAAGCTATGGTTTTTCCACTGGTCATGTACGGATGTGAGAGTTGAACTATAAAGAAAACTGAGCACCAAAGAATTGATGCTTTTGAACTGTGGTGTTGGAGAAGACTCTTGAGAGTCCTTTGTACTGCAAGAGGTTCAAACCAGTCCATTCTAAAGGAAATCAGTCCTGAATATTCATTGGAAGGACTGACGCTGAAGCTGAAACTCCTACACTTTGGCCACTTGATGCAAAGAGCTGACTCATTTGAGAAGACCCTGATGCTGGAAAAGGTTGAAGGCAGGAGGAGAAGGGGACATCAGAGGATGAGATGGTTTGATGGCATCACCTACTCGACGGACGTGCATTTGGGCAAGCTCTGGGAGTTGGTGTTGGACAGGGAAGCCTGGCGTGCGGCAGTCCATGGGGTCGCAAGGAGTCGGACACGACTGAGCAACTGAACTGAACTGAACTTGTTTTAATAGTGAGATCTGGTCCTGTCTCGGAAGATTGTATTAGTTTGCTAGGTCTGCCATAACAAAACACCACAATCTGGGTGCTTTAGCCAACACTTAGTTTCTCACAGTTCTGGAGGCAGGGAAGGTCAAGGTGCTGAAAGATTCAGTGTCTGAAGAGAGTTGTTTCCTGATTCATAGACAGATGTCTTTTCATGATTAAACAACTAAGAGTAAGATTTCTGGTTATATGGAAGTGTATGCTTAACTTTATAAGAGAAACACTATTTTCTGAAGTAGTTACACCACATCACATTTCTCTCTTCTGTTATGAATATCTCAATTACCTCATATTCTTGGAAGTACATAGTAGGTCAGTCTTTTTAATTTTAGACACTCTGTTGTGTGCAGTGATATCTTGTTGCAGTTTTTATATGGATTTCCCCAATGATTAATTAGCAGCTTCCCAGGTAGCTCAGTGGTAAAGAATCTACCTGCCAATGCTGGAGACGTGGGTTTGATCTCTGGTTGGGGAAGATACCCTGGAGAAAGAAACGGCTATCCACTCTTACCTGGAAAATTCCATTATACAAAGGAGCCTGGCAGACTGGGCTACAGTCCATGGGGTCCCAAAGAGTCGGATACAACTGAGCACACACACAATGATTAATTATGTTGAACATTTTTTTTTCATGTTCTGTCTGCCAAATGTACATTCTCTTTGGTCAAGAGTCTATTCAAAGTTTTGCCTATTTATAATTGGGTTGTTTGTTTTGTTGTTACAGAGTTTTGATAATTCTGTACACACAATGGATGTAAGACATTTTTTCAAATGTGTTTTGCAAATATTTCTATCATTCTGTATCTCTTAATAGTATCTTTCTAAGAGTAGATGTTTTTAATTGTGATGAAATCAAGCTTATCAACTTTCTTATTTTACAGTTCATGATTTTGGGCTTCCCTGGTGGCTCAGAGGTTAAAGCGTCTGCCTGGAATGTGGGAGACCCGGGTTCGATCCCTGGGTCAGGAAGATCCCCTGGAGAAGGAAATGACAACCCACTCCAGTACTCTTACCTGGAGAATCCCATGGAGGGAGGAGCCTGGTAGGCTACAGTCCATGGGGTCACAAAGAGTCGGACACGACTGAGTGACTTCACTTTCACTTTCATGATTTTAGGGGCTTTGCTGTGGCTCAGATGGTAAAGAATCTGCCTGCAATGCAGGAAACCTAGATTTAACCCCTGGGTCAGGAAGATCCCCTGGAGAAGAGAACGACTACCCACGCCAGTATTTTGGCCTAGAGAATTCCATGGACAGAGGAAACTGGTGGGCTACAGTCCATGGGTCAGCAAAGGGTCAGAGATAACCAAGTGACTAACACTTTCACTTTTTCATGATTTTAGGCTTTAAGAAATATTTACTTAACCAACAACCACAAAGATGGAATCTGAGTCTACTTACTCGGCTATGTGCTTTTTTTTCCACTGAGGCTCAATACGGTGACCACATTGATTAATTTTCAAATATTGAACAAGGCTTGGATCCTGGGATTAAAAAAAATGATATTCTTCTGCTAAAAAAGAGTTACTCATACGAAATATGATTAAATGTGTACATGGAACAGAAGGGTGGATCAAGTGTTGCAAATTACAAATGAGGCAGAACCATAGTTCTTTTGTTAACTTATCTGAACTTACAAAATTTGTCTCAGTGTGGAAAGAAAACAACCTGATTCAATCACACTGTTTTTAGAGACAGTCTTAGCAGAAAAAGGTAAGCTGAGCTAGTTTAGTGTGTCTACCATTAGGAAGTGTTTTTCTACGCATCTTGATTTTATTACTTTTTTCTAATGTCTGTCACTGAGTTATAAAAGAGAACTCAGCACCTCATTACCCCTGTACATAAATATATTTTTATTTCATTATGTCTCCCAGATACTGCTCTATCTACAATAGAAGTTCTTCAATTTTTATGTCATTTGATTTCTCCTTTTGAAAGACTTCATTAATTAATAGTTAATTATAATTGATTTATGTATTTAAGAAAATAGAAGTAGTTAATTGGAAGTGTTGGCATGTTGCCCAAAAAAGTTTTGGGATATAATTGTTATTATGAAATGACTTGCAAATTGTTAGCCTACACATTTAAAAATGACAATAAACTGTGATGAAGTGTGAATTTGGAAAAAGAATGAGTTTCAGAGAAAATTGATGTACATTATTTTAATAAATTATTGTTTTATTAGTAAAGTATTTTCATATACTTAAGCAGCTGAGTTCACAAAAATGGTTACTTAGCTGCAATTCATAAAATTAGGTGAGTTGAATGTGGTCTTAAATCAGTATTCAATGGGTGGAGAAGATGACTGGAATTCCTGGAATCAGACTCCTGCATCAGGAGAAGGGGTTAGCAAGAAACAGTGAAGGAACACTTTCACCAACCTGCTGCTTAGATGGCTGGAGGTGGGCAGCCTCTC
>NW_011494720.1:3085452-3107490 GCF_000754665.1 Bison bison bison
GGGGGGGGGCGGTGCCCCAGCCTCTCTCTGCTATGCAGGCAGCCACCAGAGGGACCTGATTGAGTTCTCCTCCATGTGAATGATGAGAAATTATGCAAATTGCCTACATTTGTTAATGGCACTCAGCATTGCCTAGAAATCTTGCAATGTTACACTGTTTTTACTTTCCCAAACTTTCCTCCAGCCTTTCCCACACAGTATTGTCTGACGATCCTGCCTCATACTTTATTGAACAAAATAGGTACAATTAAACAGCAACCTCTGTGGTTTTTTTTTCACCTTTCAAATCTCTACATCCTTCTTTCCTCTCTATTCATTTTTGTTTGCTTTTCTCTGATTTACATAGAAAGGCATGATTCCTTTTCTATAAAAGATGAATCCCTTTCCTTGTTGCATCTTTATCAGTCGTGTCTGACTCTTTGAGACCCCATGGACTGTAGCCCACCAGGCTCCTCTGTCCATGGGATTCTCCAGGCAAGAAAATGGAAATGGGTAGCTATTCTCTTCTCCAGGGGATTTTCCTGACCCAGGGATTGAAACCACATTGCCGGCAGATTCTTTACCATCTGAAACACCAGGGAAGTCCCCCTGTATCTGTCACTCTCTTTCAGTATATATCCGTAGAGTATGTATGTAACAGGTAGTTATGCAAAGATTACCGACTTCATCAAAAGACCATGAATCATTGATGGTGAGTGATTAGAGGATTTCTCCAACTATGGGGAAGCTCTTTCCCATGAAAGAGCTAGCAGTTAGTCACTATTAACAGCCCAGAGAGCCCAAATACCAGATTACAGCTCAGTCTTTTGTCTCTTCATTCTCACTAAGCCCAGGGGAGTCACCAGCACCAAAATTAGTAGGAGAGAAGGAATGGAATATCTGTGGAGAAAAGCAACAGCAGCATCCCTCTTCTCCACCCAAGGTTTGTTTCCAATAAACTTTGAGCTGAATGAGAGATTTGATGTAGATAAGACTGGAATTTCTAATATCTGAAGGTGGGATTGTTCATCAATATCTGCAAGTGACCTGGACACTATCAAATTTACTTGTATTAATATCTAGGTAGAGAGAAAGTAAATATATCTTCTTAGTGTGAAGATAAAATAAGACAAAAAATTACATATATCCTACTCTATCCTGTAGAATCAAGAAACCTGAAAGTTCTCTATACCTTTCCATTATCTGTTTAAAAAACTTACTATGCCTTTTAAATAGAATATCCTAGTATTTGATAGTGTTGGTATCCTGTCATTACTGTCAGATTTTTTAAATCTCTTTTCGCTTCATTTTTGGAAAAAATATTGACTGCCTAGCAATCTCTGCTGTAGTTTGTATATTCCCATTAAAATACCAAAAAAAGCCCAAGAAGACACATTACACTATTAAGTACAGTAGTGGCATAAAAATGAAGACTCTCAACAACATGGTCCAAGTGAATATTTGCTACAAAATGTTTGCCGAATTCTAAGAGATAATGGTAGAGGAGAGAGAAGCTAAGAAATGCAACTGATAGAGCAGAAGCACTTTTCTGTCTGCAGCAGAGCAATCTTCCCAGTTTGAAAAAGGCCAGGAAACAGATGTTTTTTCTGTACTGACTTAGAGAGCTAGAGGACACAATGCCTTCCTGTGATCTTTCTGTCTGAAGTGGCCAGAATTTCCTTCTCCACTGCTCAACTTCACTTTTTTCATACAGTAAGTGATTGCAACTCCAGTAGGAAGTGAGAGAATTGGTGCACCGAATCTTGAGAACGGGTACTTCTAGGAAAGCTACTTTAAATGAGAATGATATAGAAAGAGGGCCATGGAAGTACTTAAGATAATCTATATAACTTTGGTAGATTCTCCTCCTAGAACAGCTCATCAGACATCAATGTAAACCAGATCTTTTTGCATCATCTTGCATTTAATATTCAGTATAAAATATTTTATTTGCCATTATAAAAATAGTTTTAGGAACTATCAATTTATCTTTAGTATAGCTCTTAGAACTAACAATTTTATAGGGCCCAAGACTAAAAATATTTGATATAATAGGGCATGTAGATTTAAAAATACTGTACAAATTATAAATTGCATCACATAAAAATTTTTAAACTATTAAAATTAAAGGAGGTGACTTTATATTAATATAGTTACTTTATATTGTCCCTATTAGTTCTTATATTAAAATTTCATGTATTGGCTACACGTAATATATGAATACTCATGCTATTAGGAAGCCCTTCAGATTACATAATGAAGTTTAGGGTATGTCTCAATTTCATACATGTATTTTGCAATTTATTTTATTTGTTTCAAGATCTAAACATTTTCCTTATTATTTCTGTTGCCCAAATCCAAATGTAAACTAAATACTAGAGTAGGTATAAAATATGTTCATCTGTTTAGGATAAATAAGATACTGTTTAGTGTACTCCTTTGACTCTCTCACTATCCTCAGGATATTTTACAATTTCACTTTCCAGTATCAATGCTCTCTGAAATAAAATGAAACATCTTCTTTCAGCTAATAGCTGCTTGCATTTGATGAGCTCTGTTAGTGTAAGACATGAAAATAAAAAAAGGCTTATTTAAAATTGTTACTGAGATATTAACGATGACTAGGGTAATTAAGAAGAAACAGAATCACCACCAATGACTTATTAAGATTCATTTGCAAAGCCTCTAGTGTTATAATATATTTTCAGTAAGAGAGAGAGAGAGGATATTACTTCATAAAGTCTATGTCCTGTTTGAAGAATAAAACTTTTTTATACAAAATGAAAGAAAGAAAGATAGGATAGAAGTTGGTCTTTGCAAAGAGTTATCTGGAAGCCTCAACTGAAAACAGAGACTAGAGGTGAGTGGAACAACTGCAAGACTATTGTCATAGAGAGGCGAGAGTGACTGACAAGAGTAGACGCAGCATCAGTACACACAGGAGGGAAACAGTTGCCTCATATAACTGCATTTAGGAGGAATCACAGATAACTCCATAATGGTGAATCTAGATGATCTGTGGAATGACAGTGCCATTAATTGGTTTGAAAATTTAAAGGTACATTAAAAGTTTCTCTGATGTTAAGTTTAAAGGTAGGCAGATTATGTCACTTGACATGCCCAGCAGATGTTTGGAAGAGAACGTCTTCATTGGGGGCTTCCCAGTTGGTGCAGTTGTAAAGAATCTGCCTACCAATGCAGGAGACCCAAGAGACATGGGGGCAAGCCCTGGGTTGGGAAGATCTAGGAGGAGGAAATGGCAATCCTCCAGTATACTTGCCTGGAAAATTTCATGGACAGAGGAGCATGGTGGGTTACAAGTCCATGAGGTCACAAAGAGGTGAACATGACTGAGTGACTGTGCAGACACACACACACACACACAGACACACACACACACACACATTTATCTGGAGACGTAGCTTAACTGTAGAAATATGAAGTTCATTCATGTAATAGAAATAGTTTACCATGGAGGAATAAATATCAAAAGAAGATACTGAGATTAAAAAAAAAATAGTTTCTTCAGTTAGCAATGTGCTGGGATTTGGGGAAGTCTAAAAAATTATTGATATATAAATATACATCCTAATGAGTTGACAAGACAAATGGTTTTAAACATATAAAATCACTGATGCCAATACTAGGCAGCACTGGATTCTGGAAACCTACCCATGCATTTGAGACTAACATGTTAATTTATTATATCAACATATGTGATTTTCTAAAACTTTCCAGGTTTCCCTTCCCCACAGTTAACCCTTTCTTGCCTCACCCTCAGTCCTCAGCTTGCCCCTAGAATTGGTGTGCCAAGGAAGACAAGAGCAAGCCATTTTCAACTGTCTTAGGAGTTTTTAAATCTAGTTCTTTTTTAATAAAAAATTCTCTGATATCTTTAAAAAATATACATATTAAAGTCATTAAGTTCCAATTCTTTGGCCACCTGATGTGAAGAGCTGACTTATTGGAAAAGACCCTGATACTTGGAAAGATTGAAGGCAAAAGGAGAAGAGGACGGCAGAGGATGAGATTATTAGATGGCATCACCAACTCAATGGACATGAATTTGAGCAAACTCTGGGAGACAGTGGAGGACAGAGGAGCCTGGCATGCTGCAGTCCATAGGTTCACAAACAGTTGGATACAACTAAGCAACTGGAAAGCAACAACAAAGTGATTAAATCATTTATATCCTATCAAGAAGGTACCTTTAATTTTGAAAATTATAATCCATGAGATAGGTCCACTGATTTTTTTCTTTAGCTAGAACTTAGGCTTCATTTTATGGCATAAACAGAAATAAAACAAAACATATGAAGCAACCTGTTTGGATGTACACTATGATATTTAGATCAAGGAAACCACATGATTACCTCTCTGGACAGGGAGACCTTTTCAGACCACAACATAGGAAGGAAATATACCAGTAGAAAGAACAATCTCATAGAACTAATGGGGAGAAATAGAATTCCTGGCTGCAAAATTGATTGGAATTTCCAAGAAACAATACAGCTGTATAGAGTCAGCATCTGGATGTCTGTGAGCCTGTCCCCCAGGTTCATTTGCCAAGTGCTATGGGCTTCCCTGGTGGCCCAGATGGTAAAGCGTCTCCCTGCAATGGGGGAGACCCAGGTTTGATCCTTGGGTTGGGAGATCCCCTGGAGGAGGAAATGGCAACCCACTCCAGAACTCTTGCCTGAAAAATTCCATGGACAGAGGAGCCTGGTGGGCTATGGTCCATGGGGTCACAAAGAGTCAGACACGACTGAGCGACTTCACACTCACACTCTCATGCTGCACACTTGCTGCGGTTGACTCTGTAAGACTTGAGGCTGAGTGGAGGTAAGGGAGAGAGGTCCTCAGGGCTCAGAAGTGGTGAGGTTCTGGCTTCATTCCTCGCTTGGATGTGCCATGAAGACTGTAGAATACTCCCCCATTAGGAGTCAGAACTAAACTTTAGAATAAATGAAACTCTAGACTAAACTTAAAAAGACTAGACTTAGAAAGATCAGGTGAATTAATCTGCAATTTAGCTTATTTCCTGGGAACTTTAAAAAGAAGTAAATGTAAACTCAAATTGATATAATATAGTGTTCACAGTTTCCATCAGGCAGTCATAAAAAGTCCTAGACCTTTAAAGAATGGTGAAAATATGACCCATAATTAAGAATCCGCACTTAAGATTGTGAATTGTGTGGGTTAATAGTAGTTAATAGAAGCCACACAATTCACATAAAAAGCTCCTTCTTAATCACCTTCTTTTATTTCTTCTGCTGGATTGTCAGGTTTTTCTTTTTTCCTTTGAATTTTAAGTGTCCTTTAGATTTTCCAATTTATATGTAATTGCTGATTGGTGAGAACATTTTACAGACTAAAAACCAAATTTATGATAATTTGAGGAGTTAGAAGGTGAGGAAGTAGAGACTGAAAGTGTGTGTGTGTGTATGTCTCTTGCACACACACACACACACACACACACACACATACACACACATTCTGATGTGAAAAGGGAGCATAAGATGGGAGAGACCTTAAGTTCATTGGTGTTCTGCTAGAAAGTAGCTAGAAGAGAAAATGTTTGAAAGTGATAGTATATATATATATAAATGCAAATATATGGGATCTAGAAAGATGTAGCAATGGAGATGCAGATATAGAGAGCAAACTTATGGACATAGGAAGTGGGGAGGAAGCAGGGTGGGATGAATGGAGAGAGTATCATGGACACATACACCCTACCATATGTAAAGTAGATAGCCAATGGGGATGTGCTGTATTACTCAGGGTACTCAAGCTGGGGCTCTGTAACAACCTAAGGGATGGGAAGGGGTAAGAGGTGACAGGTTCAAGAGGGAGAGGGGATATGTGTACCTATGACTGATTCGTGTTGATGTATGGCAGAAACCAACACAATATTGTAAAGCAATTACCCTTCAATTAAAAATAAATAAATTAGAAAAAAGTGATAGGATATAGACTGGACAATGAAGAGAGTGCATTGCATGAGAAAACAGAAGATGAGGTAAGCCTTAAACAATAGGAAGGCACCAGGTTCTTCAGAACAGGAAAGAGGAACGGATGGATGAAATTATCAGAAGTGGGGCAGGTCCTTTTTGTTTCCTTCTCGGTTACCAGTGAAGCAGAGTTGGTCTTCTGTAATATTGTGTTTAGTGTTTAAATTAGGGCTCACTCTTTGCAACCCTTTCCCCCTAGGATAAAGATTCATGAGCCTGGGATTTTATCTGTGTTTTTCTCCGTGGCATCTTCAGTGCCAGAAAGTATATCTGGCACTAGATATTCTGAAATGAATATTTCTGAGTCCATGGACAATGATGGGTCAGAAATTTGAGAAGAGGAGAGGAGATTCTTAACAACAGAAGAATAAAGCTCCCCAAGAATACATAAATCTTTTCTGTAGTTAGAGGCAGGAGAACAAGGAACCAAATTACAGTTCTGTGATTTTTGTTATACAGTTTAAATTGCCTTGAGTGTAAATACTAATATTTTAACAGAAAATATTATTTCTCATCAAGGATTTTTGCTCCTATTATATTTTCTAAAATTAAAGGATATAAGTGTAATGGAAACTTTGGATTTAATATTCTAATAAAATAATGTTCTGCTAGGTTTTAATTTAAGTAGATAAGTTCAACTTGTCCCTAGACTTTTTTTGAAAGAACTATCATATAATGAAATTCCATGAGGCTCTTCTAGCAAAGCATGAATAATGGAGATTCAAAGTAATGGTTATAGTTATTATTCATGAAGCTATCATAAATTTTCCAGCCCTGTTTGTAATTCACAAGAGTTTGGATATTTGGGTTTAAATGCATTTTAATGATATTCTCTTTTATCATAAACATTCCATTATAGACAACAAAGACGGACTCTAAATCTAAAAGTTAAAATAAAACTAGAAACTCAGAGCTTTCTTCTTCTTTTATTCCAGTGGTTCATTCAATTTTATTGTCTATGAAATATTTTCCAAAGTATTAATGATAACGAATGATGTGACAGCATTTCTTTAATACCAAAAATCTTCATTTAAACATTTAAAGTTTTCTTCTTTGCAGGTTGAATTAACATTATGCCTCTGGCAACAAAAGATGTTTAGTCTCAGGAGTATTAAGTATACTCTGATGCTATGTATTCTCATTGTAAGATACAATTGATTGCAAAACTGCCTGTCTCATAAAATTAATATGATGACTACAGAAGTAATGTTTGTTTTTTAACTAACACATATTGGATATTTTATGAGTTGTATAAAGAAAAAGTGATTTGATACTCACAAAACTCTATGGTACTAATATTATCATCATATTTAACAGATGAGAAAGATAAGACACAATGATGGAGCACTTCCAATAATTTGACAGAACACAAATGTGAATGCAGCAGTCTGCCTCCAGAGTCTGTGCTTTATATTACTGTGCTTTTCCATGGAGTCTGACTTTAGGCTTTATCATATGTGTAAAATCTCAAATTGGGAATAATATTTTTTTGCTGCTTAAATTACCTTCTGAATAGGAAATATACGGAAAAGTACCTTAGATTTTGTAAAAACTATACTGGTAATCAAGCCATATTAGCAGATTAGAAGAACTAAGTAATCATGCATAATGTATATTTTTCTTATTAGTGTGATTCATAAATGGAACAATTTTCATAGTGAAATATAGTGGCTCAGCTGGCAGCAAAATGGCAGAGCTAACAGCCCAGTTTGTAATCACCCTAAATAGTCTCTATTTTAAAACAAGGCAATTAAACAAACAAATGAGGATTTACAAACAACAGAAAACTTACAAGCTCAACATCTGTAACGCCACAGAATTATGTACCTTAAAAATCTGGAAAGCCAAAAAAAAAAAAAAAAAAAAATTTGGAAAGCCAAAATGCCAATAGCAAAAAGAAGATGACAGCCAGATTTTCAATCCAACTCTATCTGTAATTGTTTTAAATGCAAATGTTCCAAACACACCAGTTAAAAGACAAAAGCTATCAGAAAAGGTGTAAAAGTGAGATCCAACTGCATGCTGTCTACAAGAAGCCACTTGAAAACAAAGATTCAGGTAGATTTGAAATAATGGAGAGAGATATACAATATAACAGGCTTCCCAGGTGGCGCAGCAGTAAAGAATCCACCTGCCAATGCAGGAGATGCAAGAGGCTCCAAGGCTCTTGCCTGGAAAATTCCATGGATAGAGGAGCCTGTCAGGATGCAGTCCATATGATCACAAAGAGTCAGACATGACTGAGTGACTGAGCATGCATGTACATATCATATAAACATTTACCAAAAGAAAGATGGAGTAGACAAATGAATTTTGGACAAAGACTTCAAAACATCCTTATCCAAGATAAAAAAAAAATTCTGATCGAGATAATAATCATTCTTCCTAACTAGTGAAAGACATCTATGAAGAATCTATAGCTAATAAAATACTTAATGATAAGATATTGAAAGCTTTCCTACTAAGATGCAGACCAAGGCCAAGGTATTACTTCTCATCCGTCCTATTCAAAATTGTGTTGGAAATCCTAGCTGGTGCAATATGGCAAAAAAATTAAATAGTAAGTATGCAGATTAGAAAGCAAGAAAGAAACTATTTTATTCAGAGACACCATGTTTGTAGAAAATACAGAGGAAAGTACAAAAAGAAAGAAAGAAAGAAAATCGTAGAATTAAAAAGTGAGTTTAGCAGGGTTCCTAAAATACCTGTTATTTGCATTCTGTTTATTAGCAATGACCAATTAAAATCTAAAATTTAAAATCAGTCATATCTGCAATAACTCAAAAAAATAGTAGTTGACTATACACAAGGCTATGGTTTTTCCAGTGGTCATGTATGGATGTGAGAGTTGGACTGTGAAGAAGGCTGAATGCCGAAGAATTGATGCTTTTGAACTGTGGTGTTGGAGAAGACTCTTGAGAGTCCCTTGGACTATAAGGAGATCCAACCAGTCCATTCTGAAGGAGATCAGCCCTGGGATTTCTTTGGAAGGAATGATGCTAAAGCTGAAACTCCAGTACTTTGGCCACCTCATGCAAAGAGTTGACTCATTGGAAAAGACTCTGATGCTGGGATGGATTGTGGGCAGGAGGAGAAGGGGACGACAGAGGATGAGATGGCTGGATGGCATCACTGACTCGATGGATGTGAGTTTGAGTGAACTCCGGGAGTTGGTGATGGACAGGGAGGCCTGGCGTGCTGCGATTCATGGGGTCGCAAAGAGTCGGACACAACTGAGTGACTGAACTGAACTGATACACTTAATAAATTATGTGCAGACCTATATGCATAATATATAGTATATTGATTAGAGAAACCAAAGAAGGTGTAAATAATTGGAGAGATATATTGGATTACATGTGTTAGTCACTCAGCTGCATCCAACTCTTTGGGACCTCATAGACTATATATAGTCCACCAGGATCCTCGGTCCATAGCATCCTCCAGGTAAGAATACTGGAGTGGGTAGCCATTTTCTTCTTCAGGAGCTCTTCCTGACCTAGGGATTGAACCCAATTCTCCTGCATTGCAGGCAGATTCTCTACTGTATGAGCCACCAGAGAAGCTAGTGGAAGTGATGGAAGTCCAACTGAGCTATTTGGAATCCTAAAAGATAGTCCTGTTAAAGTGCTGCACTCAACATATCAGAAAATTTGGAAAACTCAGCAGTGGTCACAGGACTGGAAAAGGTCAGTTTTCATTACAATCCCAAAGAAGGGCAATACCAAAGAATGTTCAAACTACTGTACAATTGCACTCATTTCACATGCTGCCCAAAATCCTTCAAGCTGGGATTCAGCATTATGTGAACTGAAAACTTCCAGATGTATAAGCTGGATTGAGAAGAGGCAGAAGAACCAGAAATCAAATTGCCAGCATTCATTGGATCATAAAGAAAGCAAGGGAATTCCAGAAGAACATCTACTTCTGCTTCATGCAATATGCTAGTCTTTGACTGCATGGATCACAACAAACCGGAACATTTTTAAGAGATGGGAATACCAGACCACCTTACCTGTCTCCTGAGAAACCTATATGCAGGAAAAGAAGCAACAATTAGAACCGGACATGGACCAACAGATGGATTCAAAATTAGGAAAGAAGTATGTCAAGGCTGTATTGTCGCCCTGCTTATTTAACTTACATGCAGAGTGAAAGTGAAAGTGATGTCGCTCGTCGTGTCCGACTCTTTGTGACCCCGTGGACTGTAGCCTACCAGGCTTCTTCGTCCTTGGTATTCTCCAGGCGAGAATACTGGAGTGGGTTACCATTTCCTTCTCCAGGGGATCTTCCCGATCCAGGGATCGAACCCAGGTCTACTGCATTGGAGGCAGACGCTTTAACCTCTGAGCCACAGGGAAGCCCTATATGCAGAGTATATCATGTGAGATGCTGAGCTGGATGAATCACAAACTGGAATCAAGATTGCCAACAGAAATATTAACAACCATAAATAAAGAGATTATACTATAATAATGGCAGAAAGCAAAGAGGAACTGAAGGCCCTCTTGATGAAAGTGAAAGGGGAGGGAAAAAAAAAGTTGGCTTGAAATTAATTATTAAAAAACTAAGATCATGGCATCTGGTCCCATCACTTCATGGCAAATAGAAGGGGAAAAAGTGGAAACAGTGACAGATTTTATTTTCTTGGGCTCCAAAATCACTGTAGATGGTGACTGCCGCCATGGAATTAAAAGATGCTTGTTCCTTGGAAGGAAAGCTATGACAAATCTAGACAGCATATTAAGGAGTAGAGATATCACTTTGCCAGCATAAGTCCATATAGTCAAGGTTATGATTTTCCAGTAGTCATGTATGGATGTGAGAACTGAACTATAAAGAAGACTGAGGGCTGCAGAATTGATGCTTTCAAATTGTGGTGCTGGAGAAGGATCTTGAGGGTCCTTTGGACTGCAAGGAAATAAGAGTAGTCAATCCTAAAGGAAATCAGCTCTGAATATTCATTGGAAGGGCTAATGATGAAGCTAAATCTTCCCTGGTAGCTCAAACGGTAAAGGCTCTGCCTGCAATGCAGGAGACCTGAGTTTGATCCCTGGGTCAGGAAGATCCCCTGGAGAAGGGCATGGCAACCCACACCAGTATTCTTGCTTGGAGAATTCCATGGACAGAGGAGTTTGGTAGGCACTAGTCCATGGGGTCACATAGAGTTGGGCACAACTGAACGATTATCACTTTCATTTTTCAATATTGAAGCTGAAGCTCCAAAACTTTGGCCACCTGATGTAAAGCGTGGACTCATTGGAAAAGACTTTGATGCAGGGAAAGACTGAGGGCAGGAGGAGAAGAGAGAAAGAGGATGAATTGGTTGGATGTTATCACTGACTCAATGGACATGAGTTTGAGCAAACTCTGTGAGATAGTGATGGACAGGGAATCCTGGTGTGCTGCAGTCCATGCAGTAGCAAAGAGTCAGAAACAACTTGGCAAGTAAACAACAATAGCAATTGGGTATATGTTGAAAGACTATATATTATTAATATGCCATTCCTCACCCCCCACCCCCCATAATTTGGTCTATGAAGTCAAAGCAATCTCAATCAAAACCCAAGAAATACTTGTTGGTATTGAAAAGGTAATTCTAAAGTACGTTGGAAAGGCAAAATAAATAAATAGCTAAAATAATTCTTAACTTCTATGAACTGATTTGAACACTCAAGTAGAACTCCCATTGCTTGATCTAAGTATTACAGGCCAGGTAATATTGTAGCTTACTATGCTGCTGCTGCTGCTGCTGCTAGGTCACTTCAGTCGTGTCTGACTCTGTGTGACCCCATAGACAACAGCCCACCAGGCTCCCCATCCATGGGATTTTCCAGGCAAGAGTACTGGAGTGGGTTGCCATTGCATTCTCCATAGCTTACTATAAAGCTCCTCAAATTGGGACAGTGTGGTATTGAAGAAATTGGAGTTATGTATATATAACTAGGGTTATATATATATGTATAAATATATATACATATATATATGTCAGTAGAACAGAAGAGAGATATTGTAAACAGACAAAAAAATATTGTCAACTGATGTTTTGGCAAATGCACAAACATAATTCAATGGAAACAGGATGCTGTAACAGAAATCCACATGCAAAACAAAACAAAACCTTGACACATACTTCATGTCATTTACAAAAAATAATTCAAAATGGATTCTAGATCTCAAAGTAAGTGTAGAACTATAAAATGTCTAAAAAAAAATGTGAGTAAATATTTGTGGCCTTGGGTTTCATATTTAGTTCTGTGATGCAAGATCAAATACATGATTTATTTTAGATTTTAAATTAGCAGCTTAAGCGATGACAAATCCAGACAGGATTTTAAGAAGCAGAGACATTACTTTGCCAGCAAAGCTCTGTCTAGTCAGAGCTATGGTTTTTCTAGTAGTCATGTATGGATGTGAGAGTTGGACTATAAAGAAAGCTGAGCACTGAAGAATTGATGCTTTTGAACTGTGGTATTGGAGAAGACTCTTGAGAGTCCCAAGACTGCAAGGAGATCCAACCAGTGAATCCTAAATGAAATCAATAATGAATATTCTTTGGAAGGACTCATGCTGAGGCTGAAGCTCCAATCTTTGGCTACCTGATGCAAAGAACTGACTCACTGGAAAAGACTCTGATGCTGGGAAATATTGAAGGTAGGAGGAGAAGGCAACGATAGTGGATGAGATGGTTGGATGGCATCACTGACTCAATGGACATGAGTTTGAGCAAGCTCTGGGAGATGGTGAAGGACAGGGAAGCCTAGCGTGCTACAGTCCACGGTCACAAGGAGTCAGACACGACTGAATGACTGAACAACAACAAGAGATTAAAGGAAGAGTAACTAATTTTTTCTTAAATCAGGATTTAGAAATCTTTTGCCAGAGGAAGTAACGCTGTCAGTGACAAAGCCTGGCAACTCACAGTGTGACATTGAAGAAACAAGGAGGGGAACAATAATTGATAGTAACAACAATACAATTCCACTTCAACAGCCCACAGAAAACAAATGATTTTGTTCCATAGACCTTGCTGAAAAGGCATAAATTCATTATGATTTTCAATAAAATGTGGTTACAATGGATGCAAGCAAGCAGGGAACAACTTCAGCTTACCAAAATAATTGTTGATAATTAATCATCAGCCATAAGGACCCTACACATTATATGTGAGTTTCTCATTCCCTGGTTTTATGCAGATCACAAAATTATACTAACAGTAGAAATTACCATACTTTTAGAAAGCTATTTAGAGCTGATTTCCTGTTCAATTTACTCAATACAGTGAATTCCTCCTATAGGAGTTGAATTTAGTCAAAAAGCAGAAGCCATCTGATGAATTTCATTTTACTGCTCAGAAAATTTATTGCTTTCATCACAGTAAATTGAATGCTTCCTCAAAGACACATCTGCTTGTGATTTTTAAACAATATTTTTATCGCCATCTAACTTCTGATTACTGTATATAGAATCCTTAGAATTTTACATAAAGACTGGACATTTAATTTGCATAATATCAAAAAGAGTGAAAAAATATTCATCCTTGTAACTGTAGATTTTAAAAAATTAAGAGGATATATTTTATTTATTTCTAGTAGTTTCCATTGATATATTGTAATGGTTTTATTATGTTGTTGTCCCTGTAATAGAATGTTTAACTTTCCATTATTTTTGAGCTTAATTTAATTAATTTTGTAGCTTTAATCGAGAATTGACTTTGATTCAGAAGGTGAGAGTATTTCTGCTTTGATGGTGACTACCATCCAGTACATGCAAAAAGAAATCTTTGCATGTGATAGCAAACTCATAAGGAGTATGAAAGATCAATTATTAGATCTGAAAATAGCTGAAAATATATAAGAAGTAGATCAAGAGAAACTGAACAGAAGAATCTAAATTTGCAGAGAAAAACATGCAATGACCTTGAAAATGAAACTCTTAGTAAATTTCATAAATCAACTGAAACAATCACTTGTTTATTTATTTCTATGGAAATATTTGAGGATAAGTCACTGACGTTATGACTATTGACCTGTAAGTACTGCAACATATAACTCCTCAGAACAAGAAATTTTTACACAAGTATCATATAGACAGCTATTTGGGAAAGTTTATATACATAAAATATTGTGCATAATGTATATACTTTTATAATTATAAAATCATTTCAGTTCAGTCACTCAGTCCTTTCCAACTCTTTGTGGCCCCATGGACTGCAACAAGCCAGGCTTCCCTGCCCATCACCAACTTCCCGAGCTTTCTCAAACTCATGTCCGTCGAGTCAATGATGCCATCCAACCATCTCATTTTCTGTCGTCCCCTTCTCCTCCTGCCTTCAATATTTCCCAGCATCAGAGTCTTTTCCAGTGAGTCAGTTCTTTGCATCAGGTGGCCAAAGATTGGAGCTTCAACCTCAGCATCAATCCTTCCAAAGAATATTCATTATTGATTTCATTTAGGATTCAGTGGTTGGATCTCCTTGCAGTCCTAGGGACTCTCAAGAGTCTTCTCCAACACCACAATTCAAAAGCATTAATTCTTCAGTGCTTAGCTTTCTTTATAATCCAACTCTCACATCCATACATGACTACTGGAAAAATCATAGCTTTGACTAGATGGAACTTTGTTGGCAAAGTAATGCCTGTGCTTTTTAATATGCTGTTTAGGTTGGTCATAGCTTTTCTTCCAGGGAGCAAGTATCTTTTAATTTCGCAGCTGCAGTCACCATCTGCAGTGATTTTGGAGCCCCCCAGAATAAAGCCTGTCACTGTTTTCATTGTTTCTCCATCTATTTGCCATGAAGTGATGGGACTGGATGCCATGATTTTAGTTTTCTGAATGTAGAGTTTAAAGCCAACTTTTTCATTCTCCTCTTTCACTTTCATCAAGAGGCTCTTTAGTTCTTTGCTTTCTGCCATAAGGGTGGTATCATCTGTACATCTGAGGTTATTGATATTTCTCCTGGCAATCTTGATTCCAGCTTGTGCTTCATCCAGCCCAGTGTTTCCCATGATGTACGCTGCATATGAGTTAAATAAGCAGGGTGACAATATACAACCTTGACATACTCCTTTCCCGATTTGGAACCAGTCCATTGTTCCATGTCCTGTTCTAACTGTTGCTTCTTAACCTGTATACAGGTTTCTCAGGAGGCAGGCAAGGTGGTCTGGTATTCCCATCTCTAAGAATTTTCCACAGCTTGTTTTGATCCACACAGTCAAAGGTTTTGGCATAGTCAATAAAGCAGAAGCAGATGTTTTTCTGGAACGCTCTTGCTTTTTCGATGGTCTAATGGATGTTGGCAATTTGATCTCTGGTTCCTCTGCCTTTTCTAAAACCAGCTTGAACATCTGGAAGTTCATGGTTCATGTACTGTTGAAGTCTGGCTTGGAGAATTTTGAGCATTATTTTGTTAGCATGTGAGATGAGTGCAATTGTGTGGTAGTTTGAGCATTCTTTGGCATTGCCTTTCTTTGGGATTGGAATGATAACTGACCTTGTCCAGTCCTGTGGCCACTGCTGAGTTTTCCAAATTTGCTGGCATATTGAGTGCAGAACTTTCACAGCATAATCTTTTAGGATGTGAAATAGCTCAACTGGAATTTCATCACCCCCACTAGCTTTGTCCATAGTGATGTTTCCTAAGGCCCACTTGACTTCACCCTCCAGGATGTTTGGCTCTAGGTGAGTGAGTGTGTAATTATAAAATATGCAATTCATATTCAGATTTCAACAATCATCCATTTACATCCTTATGGCTATCTCTTTCTGACTTATTCAAGTACAACTATTAATAATAATGCTTTTATTTAAAAAACTTAAAACATTTGGACAAATTCTATACTAGATCAAATACTAGAAACCAGGATTGTGGTCTAAGTGAGCAAAAAGACGTCTTTACTTAATTAGTCACATCATTTGCTTAATTCACCCCTCAATTACTACCCTGTCATCTACTACATCCTTTTTACTTTTGATAATTTGCTTTATTTTATCCTCAGAACTTGAACTGACACATGTATTATCATTACAGCTTGTACTCTTCTTCCTAAATACCAAGATTAGGCATTTGTACCAGTATTTAGTTCTATTTTTTTTACATCCCAGAATCTTCTATAAATTTTGATCCTCATGAGCTCCAGCTTCTTATGAAGCTCAAAGATCTATTTCTTAGTAAGAATCAATCCACTATATTGAAATGTTTATTCCCTAGCAGGGACCCATCCATCAGTATTTAAGTGGATATCAATCATAAGCTGTAGTGGCCAACACAATTAATTTGTGATGTAGTTATGTATTAAGATCTTGTTCTTGTTTCCATATTTAAATATATTGTCCAAGAAAGGGCCTTTAATTGTGACACAACTAATTTGTGTTGAAATACTGACTCTTTTTTTAATCCTAAGTACAGAAACCGCATCCCTTGACATTAGGAAAAACTCATAGCTACTACTACATTATGGGTTCAATTGATGTATTCTCTGTAATTATTTAGGAAAGTTGATTTAAACTATGTTTCATTCACTAAATCAAATATGTTTTTCATGATGCAAATCAGTTCTGCTGACACTTCATACGTCGGGGCTCTTAGTGGGTAACTTTATTTGAAAGAATTTTTAGTATAATTCTCCAATATACTTTAGTACTATTCAGCATATTACTACTATGCATACTTCTTATATTATTATGTATTACCTTACTATTTGTATTATATTATATGCTTTATTTCAGCATTTTTAACATCGGGAGTTATATTACACACAAGAAAGAATCTAAATACATATTAAATGATATACCTGCAGTGCACAGCTATTAGCTAGCAGATTTTCTGATTTCCAGTCTGGGTATGCTCCACAAACCAGGATCCTTGGGCCCCACATAATGGATGTACAGGAAAGGACTGGCTGGATCTGGGGAAAGAGTAATCCTTGCTTCTGCCTTCACATCCTCTGGAGAACTGAGGACCTTTTCGTAGTATTAAAGCACTGCAAATAAATAGGCCTTAATCATTAAAAAGACACATAAATCATGACTCTGCAGATGGTTTCAAGTATAGAGTGTGTTTTAGTCTCCTATCAGATTATCACAAAGATATCTCTGACTGATATGCAGATAATCTTCAGTTCATTATTTCAATTGTTAGATTATTTTCTCATGACTTTACTTCTTTACATGCTTCCCTGGTGGCTCAGATGGTAAAGCACCTGCCTGTCATGTGCGAGACCCAGTTTCCACCTCTGGGTTGGGAAGATCCCTTGGAGAAGGGAATGGCAGCCTACTCCAGTATTCTTGCCTGGAGGATTTCATGGAAAGAGAAGGCTGGTGGGCTACAGTCCATGGAGTCACAAAGAGTTGGACACAACTGAGCTATTAACACTTTCACGTTACTTGTTTCTAGTAAAGCTTTTCTTTTGCCATCACCTACCTTGTTGTTGTTCAGTTGCTCAGTCATGTCTGACTTTTTGTGACCCCATGGACTGCAGCACACCAGGCTTCCTTGTCCTTTACTCTCTCCTGGGGTTTGCTCAAACTCATGTCCATTGAGTCAACAATGCCATCCAACCATCTCATCCTCTGTTGCCCCCTCTTGCCCTCATCAGCATCTTTTCCAGCATCAGGGTCTTTTCCAGTGTGTTGGCTCTTCACATCAGGTGGCCAAAGTATTGGAGCTTTGGCATCAGTCCTTCCAATGGATATTCAGGGTTGATTTCTTTTAGGATTGACTGGTTGGATCTCCTTGCAGTCCAAGGGACTCTCAAGAGTCTTCTCACCTACCTTGCATTGATATAATTATCAGAAACAAGGTGTTATTAAAAAATTCTTCTGACCTAGAAGCAAGAGTACAATATACTCAGAATGGGTCAACTGCCTTATACATGTTCTTATATTTGTCAAGAATATCTTTCTCATGCTTTCTCAGATGAGCAATAGGTAACATATGTGATAATTAAGATGCTTTTTAACTAACCTAAGCACAAGCTGGAATCCAGATTGCTGAGAGAAATATCAATAATCTCAGATATGCAGATGACACCACCCTTATGGCAGAAAGTGAAGAGGAACTAAAAAGCCTCCTGATGAAAGTGAAAGAGGAGAGTGAAAAAGTTGGCTTAAAGCTCAGCATTCAGAAAACGAAGATCATGGCATCTGGTCCCATCACTTCATGGGAAATAGATGGGGAAACAGTGGAAACAGTGTCAGACTTTATTTTTTGGGGCTCCAAAATCACTGCAGATGGTGACTGCAGCCATGAAATTAAAAGACGCTTACTCCTTGGAAGGAAAGTTATGACCAACTTAGATAGTATATTCAAAAGCAGAGACATTACTTTGCCAACAAAGGTTCATCTAGTCAAGGCTATGGTTTTTCCAGTGGTCATGTATGGACGTGAGTGTTGGACTGTGAAGAAAGCTGAGCGCTGAAGAATTGATGCTTTTGAACTGTGGTGTTGAAGAAGACTGTTGAGAGTCCCTGGGATTTCTTTGGAAGGATTGATGCTAAAGCTGAAACTCCAGTACTTTGGCCACCTCATGTGAAGAGTTGACTCATTGGAAAAGACTCTGATGCTGGGAGAGATTGTGGGCAGGAGGAGAAGGGGAGGACAGAGGATGAGATGGCTGGATGGCATCACTGACTCGATGGACGTGAGTCTGAGTGAACTTCGGGAGTTGGTGATGGACAGGGAGGCCTGGCATGCTGCAATTCATGGGGTCACAAAGAGTCAGAGACAACTGAGCGACTGAACTGAACTGAACTGACTGAATTAGGATCTAAAGCTCTACAAACTTGAATAGCAGGATTATGCTATTACAGAGTCCACATAGTATATATATGCCAAATAAAAAGTAAAAAGGCTATTAAATTTTATTAGCCTCATTCATATATCCTTTATGATAGAAATTTGCTTAGTATTCCAATTCTAGCCCAGTGTGCATTCATTCATTCATCCATTCATTCACTGGAAGAATTCATCAAAGAGGCATTTATTTTACAAACAGTAACAAATTTATCACTGTAAGTCAGAACCCATGAGAGATATGAAGAAAAGAAGACAGAATTCCATCCCTAGAGAAGAGACAGACAGGGAATTGATCCCTGAAGCAGCAGGGGTTTTAAGAATTGTCATAGTACCATAAGAACATACATAGACAAAATTGACCCCAGGGATGGTAGCAGGATTGGAGGTAAGAGACTGATGCTTGAGCAAGACTGATACTTGACAAACAAGTAAGAAAGGAGTCTTGTGAGGAAAATCAGACTCTTTTTTGGGAAAGCACCTTGCTTATAAGAACAGGGACACACAAGAACATACAGTGTACCTTGGGAATACAGTGAGAGGATTTTGCTAGGAGATAAGGTGGAAGAGAAAAACCAGGGTCAAATGTGAATGCTAACAATAGAAAGTCAAAATAATCTAGACTGTCATTTAAGACCAATGGATGGTCAAAATTACAGTAGGAAAAAGTGAGTGTTTACTTTTAGATTCTTTTTTATCTATCTCTTTATTTATTTATGGCTGTGCTGAGTCTTCATTGTGTGCGGGCTTTTCTCTAGTTGCGGTAAGCTGGGGCTGCTCTCTAGCTGCAGAGTCTGGCCTTCTCATTGCAATGGCTTCTCTTGCTGTGGAGCGTGGACTCCAGGGCACATGGGCTTCAGTAGTTTTGACTTGAGATCTCAGTAGTTACAGTTCCTGGACTCCAAGGCACAGGCTCAATAGTTGTGGCACATGGGCTTAGCTGCTCCACAGAGTGTGGGATCTTCCTGGATCAGTGACTGAACACATGTGTTCAATGCTATTGAATCAACAACACATACTAAATAAGGTGTATTTAAAAGAAGCACACTTAAGACAAAGAAAGCTTTTTTCAATTGGATGATGCAAATGTCACTAAAGGCTCATGAAAAACCTAATTCTTTATTTTCCTTAGAAATAATGGTTCAGTATTTGCTAATTTAGCATTCATGGAAACTTTATGGAACATAACTGCCACAGATAATAAGAATCAAATTTACATGTAAAATTGCAATTAAGATAAGTATGCCAGAGAGGCAGTTGATATTAGGTCGGACTATGTTTTTGTTGTTTGTGGAGAGGACAATACAGTGGATGGTCAGAGAAGACATTCCTGAGGCTATTGTGTACTGTTAAAAGTAATGTTTAAAAGTAGAATAGGTTTCTAATTTGAAAATATACATGTACCCTAATGCTCATAGCAGCATCAGTTTTACAATGGTTAAGATCTGGTGGCAATCTAGGTGTTCATTGACAGATGAATAGATAAAAAAAGATGTGGTGTGTATATATGTACAATTGAATATTGGCCTTGAAAAGTATAAAATTTTGCCACTTTGAACAACATGAATTGACCTGAAGGATATTCTGCTTAGTGAAGTATATCAGATAGAGAAAAATAACATATGCTTTTGCTTATATGTGGAGTCTAAAGAAGTGAAACAATATGAATGTATATGAGTATATAAACAATATGAACACAATAGGAATAGACTCACAGATACGGAGAACACACTAGTGGTTACCAGTGGATAGAGGGGAGGGAGGAGGGACAAGATAGGCTAAGAGTTAAAAGGTACAAAGTACTACGTACAAAATAAAAAACCCACAAGGATATTGTACTGTGCAGGGAATATAGCCAATAATTTATAGTAGCTTTAAATGACATATAACCTATGAAAATATGGAACCACTATGTTGAACACCTGAAACTAACATTGTACATCAAAGACACTTTAATTATAAAGTATTTAGTTAAATAGAAAAATATGTTGATTAGGTTTCAATAAGATTAACAAGAGTAGATATATCATCTTGAACCTGTAGGAGCAATCCTGTGGTGAGAGAAACTGTTTACTCATGGACCTTAAGAACCCAGTATGATTGAGCTCAGCATTGAATCATAATCATCAAGTGAGGTCTACATTATGCAAAACCACATGGATCCTAACTCTAAATACTAGTTCACCATTGAAAGGGGCACATGGTGGCAATGGCATGGTGGGTTTTAAGTTTTATTTATTTATTTATGGCCATGCCACATGGCATGCAGGATCTTAGTTCTCCAACCAAGTATCAAAACCATGCCCCTTTCAGTGGAAGTGGGGAGTCTTAACCCCTAGACCATGAGGGAAGTCCCCAAGTTTTATTTAGAAAAATGTTCTTACAAAGGATAACTCAGAGATGATAGAGTTAGACACAGAGGTGGCAGAAGTGCTGGAGAGATTATTTAAAAAAAAATTATTAGTGGGCTTTATCCCAGGGATGCAAGGATTCTTCAATATCCACAAATCAATCAATGTAATACACCACATTAACAAATTGAAAAATAAAAACAATATGATTATCTCAATAGATGCAGAGAAAGCCTTTGACAAAATTCAACATCCATTTATGATAAAAACCCTCCAGAAAGCAGGAATAGAAGGAACATACCTCAACATAATAAAAGCTATATATGACAAACCCACAGCAAACATTATCCTCAATGGTGAAAAATTGAAAGCATTTCCTCTAAAGTCAGGAACAAGACAAGGGTGCCCACTTTCACCATTACCATTCAACATAGTTTTGGAAGTTTTGGCCACAGCAATCAGAGCAGAAAAAGAAATAAAAAGAATCCAAATTGGAAAAGAAGTAAAACTCTCACTATTTGCAGATGACATGATCCTCTACCTAGAAAACCCTAAAGACTCCACCAGAAAATTTCTAGAACTGATCAATGATTATAGTAAAGTTGCAGGATATAAAATCAACACACAGAAATCCCTTGCATTTCTATACACTAATAATGAGAACACAGAAAGAGAAATTAAGGAAACAATTCCATTCACCGTTGCAATGGAAAGAATAAAATACTTAGGAATATATCTACCTAAAGAAACTAAAGACCTGTATATAGAAAACTATAAAACACTGGTGAAAGAAATCAAAGAGGACACTAATAGATGGAGAAATATACCATGTTCATGGATTGGAAGAATCAATATAGTGAAAATGAGTATACTACCCAAAGCAATTTATAGATTCAATGCC
>NW_011494720.1:3107590-3108298 GCF_000754665.1 Bison bison bison
TTCAATGCAATCCCTATCAAGCTACCAACGATATTCTTCACAGAGCTAGAACAAATAATTTCACAATTTGTATGGAAATACAAAAAACCTCGAATAGCCAAAGCGATCTTGAGAAAGACAAATGGAACTGGAGGAATCAACCTGCCTGACTTCAGGCTCCACTACAAAGCCACAGTTATCAAGACAGTATGGTACTGGCACAAAGACAGAAATACAGATCAATGGAATAAAATAGAAAGCCCAGAGATAAATCCACGCACATATGGACACCTTATCTTTGACAAAGGAGGCAAGAATATACAGTGAATTAAAGACAATCTCTTTAACAAGTGGTGCTGGGAAAACTGGTCAACCACTTGTAAAAGAATGAAACTAGAACACTTTATAACACTATACACAAAAATAAACTGAAAATGGATTAAAGATCTCAATGTAAGACCAGAAACTATAAAACTCCTAGAGGAGAACATAGGCAAAACACTCTCTGACATACATCACAGCAGGATCCTCTATGATCCACCTCCCTGAATATTGGAAATAAAAGCAAAAATAAACAAATGGGACCTAATTAAACTTAAAAGCTTCTGCACATCAAAGGAAACTATTAGCAAGGTGAAAAGGCAGCTTTCAGAATGGGAGAAAATAATAGCAAATGAAGCAACTGACAAACAACTAATCTCAAAAATATACAAGCAACTCCTCCAGCTC
>NW_011494720.1:3108525-3110636 GCF_000754665.1 Bison bison bison
AACTGACAAACAACTAATCTCAAAAATATACAAGCAACTCCTCCAGCTCAACTCCAGAAAAATAAATGACCCAATCAAAAAATGGGCCAAAGAACTAAATAGACATTTCTCCAAAGAAGACATACAGATGGCTAACAAACACATGGAAAGATGCTCAACATCACTCATTATCAGAGAAATGCAAATCAAAACCACTATGAGGTACCATTTCACGCCAGTCAGAATGGCTGTGATCCAAAAGTCTACAAGCAATAAATGCTGGAGAGGGTGTGGAGAAAAGGGAACCCTCTTACACTGTTGGTGGGAATGCAAACTAGTACAGCCACTATGGAGAACAGTGTGGAGATTCCTTAAAAAACTGGAAATAAAACTACCTTATGATCCAGCAATCCCACTGCTGGGCATACACACTGAGGAAACCAGAATTGAAAGAGACACGTGTACCCCAATGTTCATTGCAGCACTGTTTATAATAGCCAGGATATGGAAGCAACCTAGATGTCCATCAGCAGATGAATGGATAAGAAAGCAGTGGTACATATACACAATGGAGTATTACTCAGCCATTAAAAAGAATACATTTGAATCAGTTCTAATGAGGTGGATGAAACTGGAGCCTATTTTACAGAGTGAAGTAAGCCAGAAGGAAAAACACCAATACAGTATACTAACGCATATATATGGAATTTAGAAAGATGGTAACAATAACCCTGTGTACGAGACAGCAAAAGAGACACTGATGTATAGAACAGTCTTATGGACTCTGTGGGAGAGGGAGAGGGTGGGAAGATTTGGGAGAATGGCATTGAAACATGTATAATATCATGTATGAAACGAGTCGCCAGTCCAGGTTCGATGCACGATACTGGGTGCTTGGGGCTGGTGCACTGGGACGACCCAGAGGGATGGTAAGGGGAGGGAGGAGGGAGGAGGGTTCAGGATGGGGAACACATGTATACCTGTGATGGATTCATTTCGATATATGGCAAAACTAACACAATATTGTAAAGTTTAAAAATAAAAATAAAAAAATTATTACAAAGAATAACTCAGAAATAATAGATTTAGACTCTGGAGGCAGAAGAGACAGAGAGGAGATTAAACCTATTTTAAGCCATTTAAAGTAACTCATCAGTTAGAGACATTTCCCTAAAATCACCTGGAAAGATCTGGACTTGTAGTGGATAAGGACGAAAGGCCAGTAGGTAATTTGACAGTTTGACAACACAGTGACAAAATGTCAGCCTATCTAATCAGGTGAATGAAAAGAGGAAAATAAACAAAGCTGAATGGCTTTTCTTGTTTTTACCCCTTTTGGTGAAAAATCCACTTTATATTCAGAAAGTCAGAGTCCATTTTTCTTTTTCCAGGAAAGAAATGAAAGGTAATACATAGGAGAATAAGCAATCACGGTCTCATGCTTTAAAAAATTACTTTCCTTTCATGGACAGATTCTAATTAAATGTGAGCAGTTTTGTTTTGTTTTGTTTTTTAGTCTAAAATGTTGGTAAAACTTTATTTTGTTTTCCTAATATCTGGAACTAGCAGTAACTGTTGGTTAAACCCTTTATTTAAAGATATTGTGTCCATGGTATTTCTTGCTTTATGACTTTTTCTTCATAAAAACAAATATCTTTTCCCAAACTTATTTTATTTTTTTGGAAATTCTTGAGTATGCATTCTGGCTTTTAAATAAATATTCATATGATTCATAATAGGTAAACTTTGATTCTGAGAATTATATTTTTTTAATGGTAGATTATATAGTTAGACGTTTCTTTCAAGATCACCAAAGGCAAAACTGTATTTTTGGAGAGTATTAGTGAAACCCCAAGAGCTGAAGTGACTTTGAAGGTTAATTTGTAACGCCCTGAGACCAGATGTGGTACCTCCACATTCAGTTCAGTTCAGTTCAGTCCCTCAGTTGTGTCCAACTCTTTGCGACCCCATGAATTGCAGCCCACCAGGCCTCCCTGTCCATCACCAACTCCTGGAGTTCACTCAAACTCATGTCCGTCGAGTTGGTGATGCCATCCAGCCATCTCATCCTCTGTTGTCCCCTTCTCCTCCTGCCCCCAATCCCTCCCAGCATCAGAGTCTTTTCCAATGAG
>NW_011494720.1:3110736-3121253 GCF_000754665.1 Bison bison bison
CTCTGTCGTCCCCTTCTCCTCCTGCCCCCAATCTCTCCCAGCATCAGGGTCTTTTCCAATGAGTCAACTCTTCACATGAGGTGGCCAAAGCATTGGAGTTTCAGCTTTAGCATCAGTCCTTCCAAAGAACACCCAGGACTGATCTCCTTTAGAATGGACTGGTTGGATCTCCTTGCAGTCCAAGGGACTCTCAACAGTCTTCTCCAACACCACAGTTCAAAAGCATCAATTCTTCAGTGCTCAGCTTTCTTCACAGTCCAACTCTCACATCCATACATGACTACTGGAAAAACCATAGCCTTGACTAGACGGACCTTTGTTGGCAAAGTGACGTCTCTGCTTTTGAATATGCTATCTAGGTTGGTCATAACTTTCCTTCCAAGGAGTAAGCATCTTTTAATTTCATGGTTGCAATCACCATCTGCAGTGATTTTGGAGCCCCCCAAAATAAAGTCTGACGCTGTTTCCACTGTTTCCCCATCTAATTCCTGTGAAGTGATGGGATCAGATGCCATGATCTTCGTTTTCTGAATGTTGAGCTTTGAGACAACTTTTTCACTCTCATCTTTCACTTTCACATTACACAACTATAGAGACTGTTTTGATAAGTGGGGCATCCTCTAAGCTACCTCACAGCAGCCCTGGCAAAACTCCAGATCCCTGCTTCAGAGACCAGTTCTCTTCTGCTGCTGCTGCTGCTGCTAAGTTGCTTCAGTCATGTCTGACTCTGTGCGACCCCGGAGATGGCTCCCCTGACCCTGGGATTCTCCAGGCAAGAACACTGAATTGCGTTGCCATTTCCTTCTCCAATGTAGGAAAGTGAAAAGTGAAAGTGAAGTCGCTTAGTCGTGTCTGACTCTTAAGTGATCCCATGGACTGCAGCCTACCAGGCTCCCCCGTCCATGGGATTTTCCAGGCAAGAGTACTGGAGTGGGGTGCCATTGCCCTCTCCCAGTTCTTTTCTAGATAGGTGATATTCAGGAGCCACCCTGCTGAGTTAAATCACACAATCCAGCTATCTTCCTCACACAAATCTGGAACGTGTAATTGATTTACCCTTTATGTAATTTGGGCTTCCTTGGTGGCTCAGATGGTAAAGAGTCTGCTTGCAAGGCAGGAGATCCGGGTTCAATCCCTGGGTGTGGAAGATCCCCTGGAGAAGGAAATGGCAACCCATTCCAGTATTCTTGCCTGGAAAATTCCATGGACAGAGGAGCCTAGTCGGCTACAGTCCATGGTGTCCCGAAGAGTCCGACATGACTGAGCAACTTCACTTATGTAATTAGTGGAGACGGAAATGGCGACCCACTCCAATATTCTTGCCTGTGAAGTCCCATGGACAGAGGAGCCTGGCTGACTACAGTTCATGGGATCGCAAAGAGGCAGACATGAATCAGACGTGACAGAGTGACTAAGCACACAGAAGTGTTCAATCAGTACTTATACATACACACTGATGATTATCAGTCAGTTCAGTCGCTCAGTCATGTCTGACTCTTTGCTACTCCATGAATTGCAGCATGCCAGGCCTCCCTGTCCACCACCAACTCCCGGAGTTTACCCAAACTCATGTCCATCAAGTCGGTGATGCCATCCAGCCATCTCATCCTCTGTCGTCCCCTTCTCCTCCTGCCCCCAATCTCTCCCAGCATCAGGGCTTTTCCAATGAGTCAACTCTTCGCATGAGGTGGCCAAAGTATTGGAGTTTCAGCTTCAGCATCAGTCCTTCCAATGAACACCCAGGACTGACTATCAGTAGGTATTTACACTTAGGGTTCTAAGTTTTTGAGACACAAAATGAGCAAATAAAGGAAGTAGATTGTTTTTGTTGTGTTGTTCAATCGCTCCGCCTTGTCAGACTCTGTGATACCCCAAGGACTGCAGCTCGCCAGGCTTCCCTGTCCTTCAGCATCCACAAAATGAGCAAGTAAAGGAAGTAGGGGTAAGGTACTAATTATCTAAATTTTAAATTTCTAATTTGAGAAATTTCTGCTTTAAATTTCATGCTGCAGCTGTGCCAGCAATAAGTAGAATCGGCTTTGCTTTTTGTCCCAGCATGATGTGTGCTGATTTCCCAGAGGGCAGAAGGTGATGTTTTTCAGAGATGAGGCAATTATTTGCATAATACTCTTTGTCAAGCGCTCTTCCCTTCTTTGAGATCAAGATTGTTTTAAATATTATGCAATTAACTGTTATCAGCTATTGTGTATGACTCATTCCCTCTGAAAGAAGATAAAGCAAGGGCCCTGGAAGAATCTCTGAAATGATTCACAGGTTTCAAGAGCAACAGGGAATTCAAATATCAATCCCAAAGTGGAAAACAGGCATTTAGGCCTTGTCAAGTGCAAAAGTAAGTGATTCATAGGAAAAATAAAAGTTGTTTTAGAAAAAAAAAAATGAAAGCAAGAGAAAAGAACAAGAAAGTGCTACTTTCTTCAAGGTTACAGAAGACACTGTTGGATTGATATATATCAGGTTGCTGTTTTTGTATCCCAGAATCTTGCTATCAGCACTTTAAAGAGGTCTACAATTAAATTTCAGAGAAAGCATTCAAATAAAAATACATTGCACTGGGCGCCCAGTCGAAAAAGCATTTCAGATTTAATGTGAAGCTGATGGTAGTTCAGCTGGTAAAGAATCTGCCTGCAAAACAGGAGACCCTGGTTTGATTCCTGGGTTGGAAAATCCCCTGGAGAAGTGATAGGTTACCCACTCCAGTATTCTTGGGCTTCCCTGGTGGCTCAGCTAGTAAAGAATCCACCTGCAGGTCTCCTGGGTTCGATTTCTGGATTGGAAAGATCCCCCGGAGGAGGGCATGGCAACACACTCCAGTTTTCTTGCCTGCAGAATCCCATGGACAAAGGACGTGACTGAGCAACTGAACACAGCACAGCATAGTGAAGCAGAAGCTTCTTCTTTATTGGTTGGGTTTTTCAAATGGTAAAAAAATGCCATTTTTACCAAGGTCTAAAGACCTTGGTAAATCAGCTAATCTGCTGATTTATAGTTTCTTTTAGCTCCTTCTACTGCTTCATCCCTGAAACTCAGTTGTCTTATGTGGTTAGGATATTTGGCCATTTCTTTAGCAACTTTTTTGGAAAGAATTGGAAAATATATTAAACTGTAACATCTGTTAAGTCTAGAGTTTTTACCTCATATTTCATTTTTAGTGATTATAGTTGTTAAAAATATTTTCCACATGTCCATAGATATACAAGGAGACAAATATATTAACTAGGGACATTCGGTAATATGTAAATATGTAATTTATGAACTACTCTTTAAGGAGGCATTCAGAAACAAAAGAAACTAAACTATTCAGAACACACTTTGCCCCTAGAAATCACCTTTTCACCTCTAATGTACTGATCTTAAGAATATTTCTACCCTGCCTTTTTATCTGTTTCTCCTAAAACATAGCTATAGATTTTTTCAAATTACTGCATTTTTGTGGGTTTTTCTACAGCTAATGTTCAAATATAGCAAATAAAAAATTGATGAAAAAATGCAAAATCCTCACATTGCTGTTCACAAGAAATAACAGGTCATCTTTTTAGCAATAAATGCGATTTAATTGAATTTCTTTTCTCAAGCTGATATAATTGGACATACAAAAATAACTTTGTATTTTATACTAACCACTTATAATTCTTATAATGATCTTTTCTACTGATGCTCCATGGTCTCTTTGGATTGAATAAAAGAGTTTTAGATCTTCTTCTTTAGGATGCAAACTTTTCATAGGCAAGGATTCTCCAGGTTATTGAATTTATACTTTTTCACTTTAATATTTAAACTTTTAATAAAAATATTAAATGCACATTGGTTAATGATTACAACTATTGATTTAAAAAAGATGCACAATGTGAGAGTTGTGAGTTAAGTTTTATCTGAGGCAAAATGAGAACTGCAGCCTAGGAGACAGAACCTCAAGTAGCTCTGAGAAACTGCTCCAAAGAGGTAGTGGGGGAAGATCAAAATATGTGATTTTGGCAAAGGGGGAGTTCATGTAATCAAGTACTTGTTTTACCAAGATTTTCTACTAGTTACATGGACCTGATGTTACCATGAAGGGATTTAATGCTTTTCTAGATATGAGGAAGTGCAAGGATTGGAATAATGAAATCAGATCCTGAAAAGGTCTAACTACCTAAAGTTAGATAGATAAAAGGTAACTTAGATAAAGTTACCTAAACCTGTCCCACCAGTTTTCCTGGAGCACAAAAGTGCCTCATTCTCCATCCTGAACTCCCTTCAGGGCTTGTCAAAGGTCAATAACTGTAGCAGCACAGGATTCAATCCTCACAGAGGCAGATGGCAAATGCCCTTGGCACGTTTGTTATTGACACAACTGTGAGCATACAAAACTCAACTGCAAGTGATTTAAACCCTGAGGATGTAGATTTTCTTCTTCCTTTTTTCCCTGAGAATCAAAAGTGCAAACACAGGGGTGGACTAACAGCTATTATACTGCTGCCATGGAGGCCCAGATTCTTTCTGATGTGATATGTTCATTTGTCATCATTGTCATTGTTTAGTTACTCAGTCATGTCCAACTCTTTGCACCCTCCCTGGACTCACCCCAACCAGGTTCATCAGTCCATGGGATTTCCCAGGCAAGAATACTGGAGTGGGTTGCCAATTCCTTCTCTAGGGGATCTTCCCAACCCAGGGATCAAACTCTCCTTTCCTGCACTGCAGATAGATTTTTTACCAGTGAGTCACCAGGGAAGTCATTGGGTTGTTTTTAAAATAAAGTGGCCTTTCTAACTCACAGCTAAAAATTCAAGGTAATTTAAGATCAGCTATTCTCACCTAAATTCAGCTTGAACATCTGAAAGTTCTCAGTTCACATACTGTTGAAGCCTCACTTGGAGAATTTTGACCATTACTTTGCTAGCATGTGAGATGAGTGCAATTGTGTGGTAGTTTGAACATTCTTTGGCATTGCCTTTCTTTGGGATTGGAGTGAAAACTGAGCAAGCTCCGGGAGTTGGTGATTGACAGGGAAGCCTGGAGCGCTACAGTTCATGGGTTCAAAAAGAGTCGTACATGAGTGAGCAACTGAACTGAACTGAACTGATTCTCACCTAGAGCCAGACATCCTGGAGTCAAGTGGCCCTTAGGAAACATTACGATGAACAAAGCTAGTGGAAGTGATAGAATTCCAGCTAAACTATTTAAAATCCTGAGAGATGAAGCTGTTAAAGTGTTGCATTCAATATGCCAGCAAATTTGGAAAACTCAGCAGTGACACAGGACTGGACAAGGTCAGTTTTCATTCCAATCCCAAAACACGGAAATGCCAAAGAATGTTCAAGCTACTATACAATTGTGCTTATTTCACATGCTTGCTAGGTAATGCTCAAAATTCTTCAAGCTAGGCTTCAACAATATGTGAACTGAGAACTTCCAGATGTTCAAGCTGGATTTAGAAAAGGCAAAGGGACCAGAGATCAAATCGCCACATCCTTTGCATCATAGAAAAAGAAGACAATTCTAGAAAAACATCTACTTCTGCTTTATTGACTATGCTAAAGTCTTTGTCTGTGTGGATAATGACAAACTGGAAAATTCTTCAAGAGATGGAATACCAAACCATGTGACCTGCCTCCTGAGAAACCTGTATGCAGGTCAAGAAGCAACAGTTAGAACCAGACACAGAACAATGGACTTGTTCCAAATTGGAAAAGGAGTACGTCAAGGCTGTATATTGTCACCCTGCTTATTTAACTTATATGCAGAGTACATCATTCCAAATGTTTGGTTAGATGAAGCACAAGCTGGAATCAAGATTGCCAGGAGAAATATCACTAACCTCAGATATGCAGATGACACATGCTTATGGCAGAAAGCAAAGAGGAACTAAAGAGCCTCTTGATGAAAGTGAAAGAGAAGAATGAAAAAACTGGCTTAAATCTCAACATTCAAAAAACTAAGATCACAGCATCTTGTCCCATCATTTCATGACAAATAGATGGGAAACAATGGAAACATTGGCAGACTTTATTTTCTTGGGCTCCAAAATCACTGCAGATGGTGAAATTAAAAGATCCTTGCTCCTTGAAAGAAAAGTTATGCTAAAACTAGACAGTGTATTAAAAAGCAGACTCATCACTTTTCTGACAAAGATCCATCTAGCCAAAGCTATGGTTTTTCCAGTAGTCATGTATGGATTGGGGTTCCTCTCGAGTCACGACGTGGACCTTTGGGTCCCAATCGTATTGCCTCAGGGAAGTCAGGTCTCATTTCGAATTGTGAGGGCACCTCGGGTGATCGTGTGATAGTTGGACCATAAAAAAGGCTGAGTGCTGAAGAATTGATGTTTTTGAATTGTGGTGCTGGATAAGACTCTTGAGAGTCCCTTGGACAGTAAGGAAATCAAAACAGTAAATCCTAAGGGAAATCAATCTGGAATATTCATTGCAAGGACTGATGCTGAAGCTGAAGCTCCAATACTTTGGCCACCTGATGCGAAGAGCTGACTCATTGGAAAAGATCCTAATGCCAGAAAAGATTGAGGAGGAGAAGGTAACAGAGGTTGAGATGGTTGGATATCATCATTGACTCAATGGACATGAGCTTGAGCAAACTCCAGGAGACAGCGAAGGATGGGGAAGCCTGGTGTGCTGCAGTCCATGAGGTCACAAAGAGTGAGACATGACTTAGCAACCAAAAAACAAATTCCTCCTATGGCATAAGTAAAATGAAAATTCAAACATCTATCTCTTTTCTCCACAAAGAAAGGCAATAAAATAAGTTAGGTTTCAGAAGAGTTTGTGAAATAGGTGAAGCATAGTGTCCCCAAGCTTCCCTGAACACCTCCAGAAGGATCACCCCTGCTTCCCATTATGTAACCATGGAGGACCTTACAAGCCCTTCCCAGAATAGACCCTCACCCATGACTTTCACCTGCCTTTTGTCTGTGGAAAGCTTTAGTCAAATAAAAAATTTAATCAGAGAAGTGAGAAAATGCAGAGAAGAATGAAAAACAGTCAAGCAAGACAAAATAATACTTCACCATTAAACAATGTCAAAGACCTCTTTGAGGGCTATAGACAATGTTCTAAGCCATTTTCTTTGAACTGTTCTGCGGATAGTGAAACCCTCACCAGGGGGAAGACGTTTATGGTATGCTGCCCACAAGGACATAGACTCCAGACCAGTTGGAACCAGAAGGTTGATGATGTTGACTTCCATTGCTTCACCACTAACTAATCAGAAGAATGTCCATGAGCTGATCACACACCCGAAAACCCCCTTCCCTCATTTTGTCTTTATAAATCTTTCCCTGAAAGCCTTCAGGGAGTTTGGGTCTTTTAGGCACTAGCTGCTCTAGACTCTTTTCTTGGCATCCAGCAGTAAATCTTTTCTGTGTGTGCATGTGTGTATGCGTGTGTGAGTGTGTGTGTGTGTGTGTGTGTGTGTGTGTGCACGCTCAGTAGTGTCTGACTCTTTGTGACCCCCTGGACTCTATTGCCTACCAGGTTCCTCTGTCCATAGAATTTTCCAGGCAACAATACTGGAGTGCATTGCCTTTTCTTACTCCACAGAGTCTTCCCTACCCAGGGATTGAACTTGCATCTCTTATGTCTCCTGCATTGGCAGGTGGATCCCTTACCAGTGTGCCCCCTGGAAAGCCCTGTTCTTTTCTACTTCACCCAAACTCTATCTGAGATTCAATTTGGTGCTATTGTATAGAAGCTGGGTTGCAGCAACAATTACAAAACAATATCCACCTGCAACCTGTTTGCCAATATCACTTTGAATTTACTTGATTCTCAATTAAGCCGTCCGAGTGATATTTTAAAAACAAATAAGATCATGCCTTAAGTATAGTCATCCTAAATTTCCCACCATGCTCCAGCTCATTCCGGTCTGGCCTGCTCACAACCGACCTCACTCTATTTGCTTTGTCTCAGCCCTACTTTGCTCCAGCCACTCCTGCTCTCTCACTGGGACACACAGCTCTCATCTCACTGTCTGGCTGTTACCTCAATCTGTTCTTCTCCGCGGATGTCTTGACTGTTTTCTTGTCTTTCAGGTCATCGTTCAAATCTTGCTTCTCAGAGGAGCCTTGTTTCCCTGCCCTTTCTATGGTAGCAGCACACCCGAGACCACCTCTTCCCACCACTCTTCTTGCTTTTATTTTAATCCTTAGGATTTATACAGAATTCTCCATATTGAGATGTTTTTGTCATCTGGAACGAAACCTACATTTTCTGAGGCAGGGATTTTTGTCTCTTTGTTCAGGGTGGTAACTCTGGCAGAGAGAACAGTTCCTAATTTGGGAACTTCTCAAGATTTGGACAAATTGGGTTTTGTTTTAGGGTCTCTCTTGGTGTGGAAGGTGAAGGCAGCATAGCAACTCAACATTGTTGCTAAGAGACAATACTGTGTACTATTTATGGTTTTCCTTTTTCAGTTAGCCCTATATATTGATGCTATTTACATTTTTCTCTCTGATGTTGAATGTTGTGTGTTTAAAAGGAATGTTTAGATTTATCTTCAGATAGGAAAAATAGTCAGGCTTATTAACTATTTGAGTCATGGTCTCAGGGACTGATTAATTAGAGGTGGGGGGAAAGGAATGTTGACTTTGCTGCCCTTTCTCTTTCCTATCATCCTATCTACTTCTGCCACTGCCTACCCAAAAGAGGAGCCAACAAATGCAATGTCAGGGTTCCTGAAATTTATTTAATTAAATCTATGTCAGACCTCAGAAGAGGACTTTGATGCATTCTCTATATTTTCTTTCATCTTGATATAAATAATAATAAAGGTAATAGCCAGAATAAATTCAAACATAGTGTTTGCTGAATCAGATCAGACAAGTATCAGAATCAGATACTTGTCTGTTTGATGCACATTAACTCAGTTAATGTTTCAGTTCAGTTCAGTTCAGTCACTCAGTCATGTCCGACTCTTTGCGACCCCATGAATCACAGCACGCCAGGCCTCCCTGTCCATCACCAACTCCCGGAGTTCACTCAGACTCACGTCCATCAAGTCAGTGATGCCATCCAGCCATCTCATCCTCTGTTGTCCCCTTCTCCTCCTGCCCCCAATCCCTCCCAGCATCAGAGTCTTTTCCAATGAGTCAACTCTTCGCATGAGGTGGCCAAAGCATTTGGAGTTTCAGCTTTAGAATCAGTCCTTCCAAAGAAATCCCAGGGCTGATCTCCTTCAGAATGGACTGGTTGGATCTCCTTGCAATCCAAGGGACTCTCAAGAGTCTTCTCCAACACCACAGTTCAAAAGCATCAATTCTTCGGCACTCAGCCTTCTTCACAGTCCAACTCTCACTACCATACATGACCACAGCAAAAACCATAGCCTTGACCTTTGTTGGCAAAGTAATGTCTCTGCTTTTGAATATGCCATCTAGGTTGGTCATAGCTTTCCTTCCAAGGAGTAAGCATCTTTTAATTTCATGGCTGCAGTCACCATCTGCAGTGATTTTGGAACCCGCAAAAATAAAGTCTGACACTGTTTCCAATGTTTCCCCATCTATTTCCCATGAAGTGATGGGACCAGATGCCATGATCTTCATTTTCTGAATCTTGAGCTTTTTTTTTTTTAGTTTTTATTTTATTTTATTATTTAACTTTACAATATTGTATTGGTTTTGCCATATATCAACATGAATCCACCACAGGTATACACATGTTCCCTATCCTGAACCCTCCTCCCTCCTCCCTCCCTGTACCATCCGTCTGGGTCATCCCAGTGCACCAGCCCCAAGCATCCAGTATCGTGCATTGAACCTGGACTGGTGACTCGTTTCATACATGATATTATACATGTTTCAATGCCATTCTCCCAAATCATCCCACCCTCTCCCTCTCCCACAGAGTCCAAAAGACTGTTCTATACATCAGTGTCTCTTTTGCTGTCTTGTATACAAGGTTATTGTTACCATCTTTCTAAATTCCATGTATATGCATTAGTATACTGTATTGGTGTTTTTCTTTCTGGCTTACTTCACCTGTATAATAGGCTCCAGTTTCATCCACCTCATTAGAACTGATTCAAATGTATTCTTTTTAATGGCGGAGTAATACTCCATTGTGTATATGTACCACTGCTTTCTTATCCATTCATCTGCTGATGGACATCTAGGTTGCTTCCATGTCCTGGCTATTATAAACAGTGCTGCAATGAACATTGGGGTACACGTGTCTCTTTCCCTTCTGGTTTCCTCAGTGTGTATGCCCAGCAGTGGGATTGCTGGATCATAAGGCAGTTCTATTTCCAGTTTTTTAAGGAATCTGCACACTGTTCTCCATAGTGGCTGTACTAGTTTGCATTCCCACCAACAGTGTAAGAGGGTTCCCTTTTCTCCACACCCTCTCCAGCATTTATTGCTTGTAGACTTTTGGATCGCAGCCATTCTGACTGGCGTGAAATAGTACCTCATAGTGGTTTTGATTTGCATTTCTCTGATAATGAGTGATGTTGAGCATCTTTCCATGTGTTTGTTAGCCATCTGTATGTCTTCTTTGGAGAAATGTCTA
>NW_011494720.1:3121353-3127591 GCF_000754665.1 Bison bison bison
GCCCATTTTTTGATTGGGTCATTTATTTTTCTGGAATTGAGCTGTAGGAGTTGCTTATATATTTTTGAGATTAGTTGTTTGTCAGTTGCTTCATTTGCTATTATTTTCTCCCATTCTGAAGGCTGTCTTTCACCTTGCTTACAGTTTCCTTTGTTGTGCAGAAGCTTTTAATTTTGATTAGATCCCATTTGAGAAAATAGAAAGAGAAATTAAGGAAACAATTCCATTCACCATTGCAACAAAAAGAATAAAATACTTAGGAATATATCTACCTAAAGAAACTAAAGACCTAGATATAGAAAACTATAAAACACTGGTGAAAGAAATCAAAGAGGACACTAATAGCTGGAGGAATAACATATTCATGGATTGGAAGAATCAATATAGTGAAAATGAGTATACTACCCAAAGCAATCTGTAGATTCAATGCAATCCCTATCAAACTACCAACGGTGTTCTTCACAGAGCTAGAACAAATAATTTCACAATTTGTATGGAAACACAAAAAACCTCGAATAGCCAAAGCAATCTTGAGAAAGAAGAATGGAACTGGAGGAATCAACCTGCCTGACTTCAGGCTCTACTACAAAGCCACAGTTATCAAGACAGTATGGTACTGGCACAAAGACAGAAATACAGATCAATGGAACAAAATAGAATGCCCAGAGATAAATCCACACACCTATGGACACTTTATCTTTGACAAAGGAGGCAAGAATATACAATGGATTAAAGACAATCTCTTTAACAAGTGGTGCTGGGAAAACTGGTCAACCACTTGTAAAAGAATGAAACTAAAACACTTTCTAACATCATACACAAAAGTAAACTCAAAATGGATTAAAGATCTAAACATAAGACGAGAAACTATAAAACTCCTAGAGGAGAACATAGGCAAAACCCTCTCTGACATACATCACAGCAGGATCCTCTATGACCCACCTCCCAGAATATTGAATGGAGAGCTTTAAGCCAACTTTTTCACTCTCCACTTTCACTTTCATCAAGAGGTTTTTTAGTTTCTCTTCACTTTCTGCCATAAGGGTGGTGTCATCTGCATATCTGAGGTTATTGATATTTCTCCCGGCAATCTTGATTCCAGCTTAGTTTCTTCCAGCCCAGCGTTTCTCATGATGTACTCAGCATATAAGTTAAATAAGCACGGTGACAATATACAGCCTTGACGTACTCCTTTTCCTATTTGGAACCAGTCTGTTGTTCCATGTCCAGTTCTAACTGCTGCTTCCTGACCTGTATACAGATTTCTCAAGAGGCAGGCAAGGTGGTCTGGTATTCCCATCTCTTTCAGAATTTTCCACAGTTTATTGTGATCCACACAGTTAAAGGCTTTGGCATAGTCAAGAAAGCAGAAATAGATGTTTTTCTGGAACTCTCTTGCTTTTTCCATGATCCAGCGGATGTTGGCGATTTGATCTCTGGTTCCTCTGCCTTTTCTAAAACCAGCTTGAACATCAGGAAGTTCACGGTTCACGTATTGCTGAAGCCTGGCTTGGAGAATTTAGGGTTTGCATTATTTTTACTCCCACTTTATATATGTAGGCTTGACGTACAGAGTGTTAGTTAACTTGCCCAAGGTCACAATCAATCAAATTGCAAGAGTTGGGAATTGCCCCCAAGCAGTCTGGCTCCAGGGTAGTTGCTTTTAACCACTCTTAGACTATCATGTCCTTATTGCCTCTGTCTTATCTATAAGTTTTTTTAAATGTGTCTTTGTAAAATTATTTACTTCTTTCAGTTTAAATAATAGCCTCATATTCTTTTTTTATTATAGCTTTTGAGTCATCAGTAATATATCTTAAATTTTAATAAGTATCATTTAGGTATCTATTATCATTATGCTTGTTTTAAAATTTATTGATAAAATACTTTTACTACTTCTGGGAAGAGTCTCCTTTGATAATTTTGTGTTTTACTTTTAACAAACACTGGATTTTGCTTGCTAGTATGTTCTATGGAATTTTGCATGTATTTTCCATCAGTCTGTCAATTTTCCTTTTATGTAACTTCTTTTTTTTTTTTTGGCAGTACCATGCAGCATATGACAATCTGAGTTCCTGGATCAAGAGATCAGGGATGAACCCACGTCCCCTGCAGTGGAAGCAAAGAGGCACAGAGTCCCTTCCTGATCTGACCCAACCACTGATTCACCAGAGGATTCTCTCAAACCTTTTCAGAGATTTCAAATTCTCTGAAATCTTTTCTTAAGGGCTTATAATGTTGTGTTCAAGTTTTCTTCTGTTCTCTATGTTCTGGAGTGTAGAATAGTTGAAACCCATAGGAAATATTTTTCCTTGAAGTTTTGGAAGTTTTGCTTATGATTAAATCTCATACTGACTGCTTATATAATCACTTGCCCTAAAACCTGGTAAGATGCTTACCTCATAATTCTTGGGAAAATGCCACGTTTTCTGATTCCTCCCTTCCTATCTATATACAAATCTCTTGGTTTTGAATTTAGTTTCTGTCCCTCTTTGTTTGGTTAATTCATTTGTTTTCTTAATTTATTTGTGGTAAAACACTGTCTCTTGGCTTCTGTTCTCAGTTCTGGGTGTTAAAACTTAATGTCTTTCTTTATCAAAGAATAAGTTTAGCAGAAAAGTGAGAAAATGCATAGAAGAAAAAGAAAAACAGTTACACAAGACAAAATAATAATTTAGTCATTAAACAAAGTCAAGGACCTTTAGTTCTTCCTCAAGCTCTATAGATAACAAATCTTGAAACTGTGCTGTTTAAGGTTTTCAAGTTTGGCTTTTCTTTTTCAAGATCTTGGTTATTCTAGATACTTTGCACTCTGTATAAATTTTAGAATCATTATGTCAAATTCTACAAATGCACAATAATGTTTAAATTAGTTGTGTACAACTTTAGAGAAACAATGAAATACCATTATGAATAAGAAAATATTTATCCTAAAATATTCCATATAATGGTTAATCTTTGATTCTTACAATAAATTGGGTTTTCAATGCCCTAATACATCTCTATCCATCTATTTTTCTGTCCATGATTTTTCTTATAAAAAGCTCAAATAAATGAGTTAGGAGTGAATTTTGTTATTGCTGTTTTTGTTTGTTTAATAACCTTAGAACTAGCTTTTTCCATGTCCATCCATTTGATTTTTTAAAACTAATTTTCCTACCACAGCTTATAATTTAAATTAAATTGACTAAATATGAATTTTTTTGCTTTGCCTTTTTAATATTTTTTTATATTAAAATTAAGCTTGCCATTAGAAATCTTTGGCAATTTTTCCTAGAAGGAATACATTAATGATACTGTCCAATATAACATCTATGATTTTTGTTCAAATTGATTTTATTCTGTGAGGGAGACAACAGATTTTATAACTGAGTAAAAATTGGAAACTAATAATTTTGAATTTATAGTATCAAATTTTTATCTTATAAAGTCAAGTAAATTGTTATCATTAGTATAAGTTTCACATAAGATAGGATTTTTGTTTGCTTTGTCTATTCCTATACCCAAGCACTTAGTTCAGCTCCTGGTATGTTGGAGGATGAATATTTGTAAAACAGATAAATGAATTCCACCCTGATTTATTTTTAATGTTCAATATTTTAGTGATCTCTTGTGTAGTTATTTCACTAAAAAGAAATTACTTAAAATTTTTTGGGATCATTTTATTCTTGATAAGAATGAAGAAAAATGTTTGATGCACATTAAATCTGTTTACCTTTCCTCCCAAATTCATAGTTAGACTACTTTTCTCAGCCTCTCTTACAGTTAAATGTGATTGGGTGTTTCACGTCTGGCCAGTGAATTGCAGGTGGAACTAAAAATTGCCACTTCCATGCCTGGTCATATAGTCTTTTCTTTGCTCTCTTCGTTTTAGGCTGAACTGAAAGGAAATACTCATTGTGACTATGGAAACCATATGCTGAAGATGGGAAAGATTGCATTATTAGCCTGAGACCCTGAATGACTTCATGAAGTAGATGGCCCCTCTCTCTCTTACCATCTCTACTTAGACTATATGTGAGTAAGAATTAAGTAGCCAATGTGCTACACTACTGAGATTTGGAAGTATTACTTATACTAGTAGTTAGGTTTATCCTGATCAATACAAACGTGTTACCTAAAAGTGAAGTGCTGCCATGATAGAAATCTAAACATATGTCATTGGCTTGATAATTTGGCTTTCTTATCTCTTCTTGCTATTCTTTGGAACTCTGCATTCAGATGTTTATATCTTTCCTTTTCTCCTTTGCTTTTCACTTCTCTTCTTTTCACAGGCAATGCCAAAGAATGCTCAAACTACCACACAATTGCACTCATCTCACACGCTAGTAAAGTAACGCTCAAAATTCTCCAAGCCAGGCTTCAACAATATGTGAACCGTGAACTTCCTGATGTTCAAGCTGGTTTTAGAAAAGGCAGAGGAACCAGAGATCAAATTGCCAACATCCACTGGATCATGGAAAAAGCAAGAGAGTTCCAGAAAAACATCTATTTCTGCTTTATTGACTATGCCAAAGCCTTTGACTGTGTGGATCACAATAAACTGTGGAAAATTCTGAAAGAGATGGGAATACCAGACCACGTGGTCTGCCTCTTGAGAAATTTGTATGCAGGTCAGGAAGCAACAGTTAGAACTGGACATGGAACAACAGACTGATTCGAAATAGGAAAAGGAGTTCGTCAAGGCTGTATATTGTCACCCTGTTTATTTAACTTATATACAGAGTACATCATGAGAAACGCTGGACTGGAAGAAACACAAGCTGGAATCAAGATTGCTGGGAGAAATATCATGTTGAGCTTAAAGCTCAACATTCAGAAAATGAAGATCATGGCATCCGGTCCCACCACTTCATGGGAAATAGATGGGGAAACAGTGTCAGACTTTATTTTTCTGGGCTCCAAAATCACTGCAGATGGTGATTTCAGCCATGAAATTAAAAGTTGCTTACTCCTTGGAAGGAAAGTTATGACCAACCTAGATAGCATATTCAAAAGCAGAGACATTACTTTGCCAACAAAGGTTCGTCTAGTCAAGGCTATGGTTTTTCCTGTGATCATGTATGGATGTGAGAGTTGGACTGTGATGAAGGCTGAGCACCGAAGAATTGATGCTTTTGAACTGTGGTGCTGGAGAAGACTCTTGAATGTCCCGTGGACTGCAAGGAGATCCAACCAGTCCATTCTGAAGGAGATCAGCCCTGGGATTTCTTTGGAAGGAATAATGCTGAAGCTGAAACTTCAGTACTTTGGCCACCTCATGTGAAGAGTTGACTCACTGGAAAAGACTCTGATGCTGGGAGGGATTGGGGGCAGGAGGAGAATGGGATGACAGAGGATGAGATGGTTCTATGGCATCACCGACACAATGGACGTGGGTTTGGGTGGACTCCGGGAGTTGGTGATGGAGAGGGAGGCCTGGCGTGCTGCGATTCATGGGGTCGCAAAGAGTCGGACACGACTGAGTGACTGATCTGATCTGATCTGATAATTTGGTGGCAGGAAGTAATGAAAGTGATGTAAAAAAGGTAGACCACATTGCTAGTGGAAAAACAAAATTGTACATTCACTTTGGAAGACTGGCGATTTCCTACAAAACTAAGCAGACTCTTATTTTGTGATCCACCCACTGTGTTCCTTAGTATCAAATTTAAAATTCATATCTATACAAAAACATGCACACAACTGTTTACATTTACAACAACTTAGTTTTTGAAAGCAACCAAGATGTCCTTCAGTAGGTGAATGGAGAAATACATCGTGGTACATCCAGAAAATGGAATGCTATTCAGTGCTCAAAATGAAGTGAGCTCTTAAGCTGGGAAAAGACATGGTGGAAACTTAAAGGCATTTTACTAAGTGAAAAGACCCTGATGCTGGGAAAGATTGCAGGCAAGAGGAGAAGGGGACGACAGAGGATGAGATGGTTGGATGGCATCATTGACTCAATGGATCTGAGTTTGAACAAGCTCTGGGAGTTAGTGATGGACAGGGAGGCCTGGTGTGCTGCAGTCCACGGGGCAGCCAAGAGTGGGACATGACTGAGCAACTGAATGGAGAAGGAAATGGCACCCCACTCCAGTACTCTTGCCTGGAAAAATCCCATGGACGGAGGAGCCTGGTGGGCTGCAGTCCATGGGGTCGCTAAGAGTCAGGTACAACTGAGTGACTTCACTTTTACTTTTCACTTTCATGCATTGGAGAAAGAAATGGCAACCCACTCCAGTATTCCTGTCTC
>NW_011494720.1:3127691-3132964 GCF_000754665.1 Bison bison bison
GAGTCAGGTACAACTGAGTGACTTCACTTTTACTTTTCACTTTCATGCATTGGAGAAAGAAATGGCAACCCACTCCAGTATTCTTGCCTGGAGAATCCCAGGGACAGAGGAGCCTGGTGGGCTGCCGTCTATGGGGTCGCACAGAGTCGGACACAACTGAAGCGACTTAGCAGCAGCAGCAGAAGCAGAGTGACTGAACAACAACAACTAAATGAAAGAAGCTAATATGAAAGAACTGCAAACTGTGGAGTTCCAACTCTATGACACTCCAGAAGGGGCAAAACTATGGAGTCAGTAAAAAAAAAAAAAAAAAAATCAGTGGTTTCCAGGGATTGGGGGAGAGAGGGATAAATTAATAAAGCATAGAGAATTTTTAGGGCAGTGAAACTATTCTGCATGGTCGTCTGTTGGAGGATACATATTATTATACATTGTCCAAAGCCAGAGAATGTACAATACCAAGTGTGAACCTTAATGTAATTATTTATGGACTTTGGATGATAATAATGTGTCAATAATGTTGTAATGTTGATTACAACAAATGTACCACTTGGGGCCAGATACTGACAGAGGCTGTGCATGTTGATGGGCGTTTCGTATGTGTACACAGGCAAACAGGTACTGGTTGATATGGTATATGAATGGATTTCATTGCCGTCTGTCCATTGTTGTGATTCTTTTACCATAAAGGGAGTCATTTAAGTTGAGGCATTGTTCTGTGACATTTCATATTCATAAATCAGACACTGTGTGTTCTTGGATAGTGAGCTGTACTGCTGCCAAAAGCTGGAGGCTTGGGAATTATTCCATATGTTCAGTATATATCAATTTCACTAAAAAATATCATTCTAGGTGTAAAATATTTCTACCATCAGGAAAATAAATGCTAAAATAGCAATGGATAGATTACATATTATAAATGTTTACTTATTTTGCCCATGAACACTTCTTTAACTAGAATCAGCTGACAGAATATCAACATAAACACCAAAATGTATGCTCAGGTTAATGAAAACGATAAAACATCTCACTGGTGAATGAATTGATGCATGAAATTATCATAATTATATCAGTATGAAATTTTAAGCTTCTTAACATACATAAGAAATGGAAAAATAATTTTTTATTTCATTAAGACTTTTGAAAGGTCATGTCACAGTAAGGAATGCATGCATATGTGATTATGAACTACAAGGTATAAGCCTATCAGAACATTTCTTAAAAAAAAGTCATTATCTAATATCCAATGTATTTATATATCTAAGATTATTTTGTAAGCAACTCTCCAGTTTTCCGAGACACAGTACATAGCGTTTTTAATAAGCACAAACAGTTTTTATATTCACTTGTTCAAACCGTTAAAAAATACGTATCACAAATGCAGGTATTTTTCTAAACACATCCTTGTTTTGACAACAGATTTTAAGGTTCTTCCATTGTATCAGTTCTTCTGAAATAAATTTATAATTCAATTCAATTCCCATAAACACTTTTTAAATTAAACTGTTTCTTTCAATCAATATGAGATGCTAAAGACATTGTTTTACTATATGTTTTTGTAGAATTAAATGTTTTTACAGCTATGTGATATTAGGCTGTGAATAGAAAAATAGATGAATGGGGTACTCAAGAGCCTAGAAATAGAAATATGAATACATGGAGGTAAGATATGTGACAGCTGGCATTGCATACCAGTGGGAAAGAATGGATCAGACAATAAGCGTTTTTGAAACATGGGAAAATAAATGCTTTTACCTCACACAATCCGGAAAAATGAATGTAAATCAGAGACTTTGATGTGTACAGCAAACCTTATCTGCAAAGCAAACATAGAAACATAGACACAGAGGACAAATATTTGGATATCAAGAGAGAAAGAGGGAGTGGGAAGAATTGGGAGATTGGGACTGGCACATACACTCTATTGATATACTATGTATGAAAGAGGTAACTAATGAGAACATATCATATAGCACAGGGAACTCTACTCAATGCACTGTGGTGACCTGAATGGGAAGGAGTCCATAAAGGAGGGGATGCATGTGTATGGATGGCTGCTTCAACAGAGGAGCCTGGCGGGCTAAAGTTCATCGGGTCACAAAGAGTCAGACATGACTGAGTGAATGAACACATGGTTGCTTAATTTTGCTGTACAGTAAAAACCAGCACAACACTGTAAAACAGCTATACTCCACTAAAAATTAATTTTTAAAAATTTAAGTAAATTTGGGAGGTGAGGGGAATTAGTGCTTTGATTTCACAGTAGTGAGAAAGTCTTCAGCTACACAGTTTTATGCAGAAGCCATCAGGGTGAAAATTAATGAATTTCTTCTAAAGGAAAAAAGTTTCCATTCATCAAAAGACAAGGTACAAAATTAAAAAGAGCAAAAGAGTGAGGAAAAGTACTTGAATGCAGTTCCTAAATATTAAAAGGAAAGACTCATCCTACTCTTCAATTAGAAAAAGACTAAATGTTATGAAAAGGTAATTCCCAGAAAGGCAGAAAAGCAGTACAGATTAAAAATTCATTTGTCAGACAGAAGTCTGACAAATCTAAAAAGTGCTTAGGAAATAGAACAGTAGATGCCTTTATTGCACTGCAGAGCAAGTATAAACTGGTAGAACACTTCTGTAGAGAAATCTGACTGTTTGTAGTGAAATTAATCATGTACTTACCATATAATGTGGCTGTTGTCCTAGTCTATGACATATAACTCAGAATAAGCTATCTCACATCCCTAGAGGGACATATATGAAATTATTTATCAGAATATTATTTATCATAGTGGGGTCAGTTGTTGTTTAGTCACTGAGTCCTGTCTGACTCTTTGTGACCCCATGGACTATAGCCTGCCAGGCTCCTCTGTCCATGGAATTTCCCAGGCAAGAATACTGAACTGGGTTGCCATTTCCTTTTAGGGGATCTTCCCAATCTAAGGACTGAACCCACGTCTTCTGCACTGCAGGATAATCTTGGTTTTGTTGTTGTTGCTGTTTGTTTTGTTTTGTTTTGTTTTAACCTCTGAGCTAGTGAGGTCAATAGATAATCTAAATGGCTAGCTGTATGAGTTTGCTAGGGCTGCTGTAACCAAGTACCACAAACTGGGTGGCTTACATAACGGAAATAAATGTATCGTCTCACAGTTCTGGAGGCTCAAAGTCCTAAGTCAGGGTGTCCACAGGGGGCTTCCTCCTGGGGATTGTGAGGGAGAATCTGGCCCTTGTCTCTCTCTAGAGTTGGCTGATCATTTGTGGCATTCTTTGGCTTTGTAGAAGCATTCCCTGAATCTCTGCTTCACTTTCACAGAAAGTTTTACCATGTGTGTATCTCTGTGTCCAAACATCCTCTTTTACAAAAATATAAAACATATTTGATTAGAGCCCACCCTCATGATCTCACCTGAACTTGGTTAAATCTGCAAGGACATATTTCTAAATGAAGTCACATTCTGAGGTACAGGACTTTAATCTATCTTCTTTTGCAGATACACAATTATACCTATAACACTACAAATAGGGATATAAGAGATTAAAACAAAGATGTTCCCAAAGGAGTGCTAATGCTGACTGAACACCTAATATTGAGCTGAAAAGGCTAGAAAATGATACCTCAATACCTCAATACCACTTGAAGTTAAATTTTTAAAATACACAAAACCACACTACATATTTTATAAATATTTATATATTTTATAACAGCATGTACCACAGTCAATATGCCAAAATACTAGAGAAGGACAAAAAGAATATCAATAAATGTGTGTCCAGAGTAAGAACAAAGGTGATAACAAAATGAGACAAAATAATTAAATTAGACTAAAAGTAAAATATAATTAAATATAAAAGTGAAACTGATAAATAAAACAAGAACTGGGATTTGCAGAATTGACCAGACAAAATAATTAGATTAAAAGGAAAACATAATTAATTGTAAGAGTGAAACTGATAAATAAAACAAGAACTGGGGTTTGCAGAATTGACCAGAATATATGAGGTTCATGATACTCCTGTGCATTTGGGTTCAGTCAGTTCTTTTTATTTGCTGTTCAAGCCCTTTGCCTACAGTTTTTAAATCCAACCTAATACTCCAGTTCAGAATTCATAAGAGAATCTCTCTTTTGTCCTTAAATGTTATTTATTTCACTTGCAAATATTTCTTACTCCCTTGTGTTGTACCTATAAGGACTGGCAACAGTAACTAGAGTTATTGGGAATAATCTTTATTTTAGAATATAATAATTCTCCTTATTGGATACAGTGCATTTTATTTATGATCAATAAAAGCTAACCAACCGTCACCTGCATGTATTTTTCAATTTTATAATGCCATATTTAAATATAAACAATTTACACATAACCTTACTATGCATTGTCAGATTTCTCTCCAGAAAGTGTTCCAGTTGAAACTAACAGTTCACCAAAATGTTTGTTTTCCTTTGTCTCTTCTTCTGACCCATACTTCTATCAGTTATTACTTTTTTAAAAATATAAAATTTGTCTCAGTTCAGTTCAGTTCAGTCGCTCAGTTGTGTCTGACTCTTTGCCACCCCATGAATCACAGCACGCCAGGCCTCCCTGTCCATTACCAACTCCCGGAGTTCACTCAGACTCACGTCCGTCAAGTCAGTGACGCAATCCAGCCATCTCATCCTCTGTCATCCCCTTCTCCTGTTGCCCCCAATCCCACCCAGCATCAGAGTCTTTTCCAATGAGTCAACTCTTCGCATGAGGTGGCCAAAGTACTGAAGTTTCAGCTTCAGCATCATTCCCTCCAAAGAAATCCCAGGGCTGATCTCCTTCAGAATGGACTGATTGGATCTCCTAGCAGTCCAAGGGACTCTCAAGAGTCTTCTCCAACACCACAGTTCAAAAGCATCAATTCTTCAGCACTCAGCTTTCTTCACAGTCCAACTCTCACATCCATACATGACCACTGGAAAAACCATAGCCTTGACTAGAAGGACCTTTGTTGGCAAAGTAATGTCTCTGCTTTTCAGTGATTTATAGATTACATTTAATTTAGTAGTAGGATTATAAAGGAAATACATAAACAATAACTTGATAGAGTTGTTTAATGAATTCATGTATATATGAAGCATGTCTCTCATCACAGCAAAGAAAGTAGGCATTCTCTTACAGCTACTGCTAACTTTTTAAAAGCATTCCTTTTTTCAAAATCAATTAATTTATTTATTTTAATTGGAGGCTAATTACTTTACAATATTGTAGTGGTTTTTGCCATACATTGACATGAATCAGCCATGGGTGTACAC
>NW_011494720.1:3133535-3134991 GCF_000754665.1 Bison bison bison
GGCCCACTTGACTTCACATTCCAGGATGTCTGGCTCTAGGTCAGTGATCACACCATCGTGATTATCTGGGTCGTGAAGATCTTTTTTGTACAGTTCTTCTGTGTATTCTTGCCACCTCTTCTTAATATCTTCTGCTTCTGTTAAGTCCATACCATTTCTGTCCTTTATCGCGCCCATCTTTGCATGAAATGTTCCCTTGGTATCTCTAGTTTTCTTGAAGAGATCTCTAGTCTTTCCCATTCTGTTGTTTTCCTCTATTTCTTTGCATTGATTGCTGAAGAAGGCTTTCTTATCTCTTCTTGCTGTTCTTTGGAACTTTGCATTCAGATGCTTATAGCTTTCCTTTTCTCCTTTGCTTTTCACTTCTCTTCTTTTCACAGCTATTTGTAAGGCCTCCCCAGAGAGCCATTTTGCTTTTTTGCATTTCTTTTCCATGGGGATGGTCTTGATCCCTGTCTCCTGTACGATGTCACGAACCTCTGTCCATAGTTCATCAGGCACTCTATCTATCAGATCTAGTCCCTTAAATATATTTCTCATTTCCACTGTATAATCATAAGGGCTTTGATTTAGGTCATACTTGGATGGTCTAGTGGTTTTCCCTACTTTCTTCAATTTCAGTCTGAATTTGGCTATAAGGAGTTCATTATCTGAGCCACAGTCAGCTCCTGGTCTTGTTTTTGTTGACTGTATAGAGCTTCTCCATCTTTGGCTGCAAAGAATATATCAATCTGATTTTGGTGTTGACCATCTGGTGATGTCCATGTGTAAAGTCTCCTCTTGTATTGTTGGAAGAGGGTGTTTGCTATGACCAGGGCATTTTCTTGGCAAAACTCTATTAGTCTTTACCCATCCCCAATAATTATTGTAAGCGAATGCAATACACATACACACCACGCACACACCTACATGCTCACATACCATCTCACACTTGAAATCCCTCACATAGTTCTTTCCAATATTATTTTTCATTTTGTGATGCCATTGAATTTGATTTATTGGAAACACTTATAAAAGACTCATTGATTGTTACATAAATGATATTTTGCTAGCAGATCAACCCTCTTTAGAGTTTGTGAAAGCCAGAAAAGAAGGCTTTAGGCTTATTACTTTGAGACTGATTTAACCAAAATGACTGATGAATCATAGAGGTGAAATACTTCTAAACCTCACCAAAGGAAGACAGTACATTTATATTTAGAAATAAATGAATCACTAGGAAAAGGAGAAATAATATGTTATTAGAATAAAAAAGACAATAGCACTGAAGTTTTTTCCTCTTGTTCAGTGAGGATAAAATTCAAGCTATATTCTTTGTTAATGATTTATTAGTTCAGTTCAGTCACTGAGTCGTGTCTGACTCTTTGCGACTCCATGAATCGCAGTATGCCAGGCCTCCCTGTCCATCACCAACTCCCGGAGTTCACTCAAACTCACGTCCATTGAGTTGGTGATG
>NW_011494720.1:3135091-3138429 GCF_000754665.1 Bison bison bison
ACCCACCTCCCTCCCCACCCCATCCCTCAGAGTCATCCCAGTGCACCAGCCCTTAGCACCCTGTCTCATGCATTTCACATATGGCAATATATATGTTTCAATGCTATTCTCTCAAATCATCTCACCCTTGCCTTCTCCCACAGAGTCCAAAAGATTGTTCTATACATCTGTGTCTCTTTTGCTGTCTCACATACAGGGTCATTGTTAATTTTTCTAAATTCCATATATACGCGTGAGTGTACTGTATTGGTGTTTTTCTTTCTGACTTACTTCACTCTGTATAATAGGCTCCAGTTTCACCCACCTCATTAGAACTGATTCAAATGCATTCTTTTTAATGGCTGAGTAATATTCCAGTGTGTATATGTATCACAGCTGTCTTATCTGTTCATCTGCCAATGGACATCTAGGTTGCTGCCATGTCCTGGCTATTGTAAACAGTGTTGTGATGAACTTTGGGGTACACATGTCTCTTTCAATTCTGGTTTCCTGGGTGTGTATGCCCAGCAGTGGTATTGCTGGGTCATAAAAGCATTCCTCATAGAATTAATTCCTTTGAGAAATAGCAGTTTGTCTTGGTTCCACTAGATAGACTTGAATTACATTCCCTTGAAGTAGCTCAGCCATGTGATTTGCTTTGGAGGATGAACTGTCGAGTGGTGGGATGCAAGCAAGGCTTTGGTGTGTCCCTGTGTGTCTGGACTTGCCCTTTGTGCCTTTGCTATTGCCATGAGAAGGGTTAACTCAGGAACTGCTGCGCTTCAGTCTGGGTCTTAGAATAGGATGTGGAGCAGACACCTGGTGGACAGTTCTGCAGCTTGACACAGAGTCATCCTGTCAAGACTCACCTCCAGCCCACCTCCCATCTGATGCTCAGACTTGTGAGTGGCCCTGGCTGAAATCACAAAGCTGCACCAATGACTCTGCTGAGACAAAAAAAATTTCGTATTTCTGTATACCACTGGGACTTGGGGACTGTATGTCTGGAGCAACAACAGTCAGTGGCAGTTTGCCTTAGAAATTGTGGATACTTTTGGTCTCAAAGAGTGTAGTCAGTTCTCTTATGTAGTTTCTGATTTTTCTTCATCACAGGAAAGCATTCTTCTCTTACTTCTTCAATTTTTACTGCTAAGCCATTACTCATATCATCTTAAGGAAATTCATTGTATTTATGTTGAATTTTTTATTCTTTCTTCTTATTTGTTATCTCTTTGTGGGTCATATTTTAATCTGATTTCTCAATGGTTTGAGTCAATTTTCTGTAAGACAGTTTTAATAGAGCTTTAAACCTTTAGCTGTGGATTTATTTTTATGTACTTAACTTTTCCTTTTCTCAGTGTGTTATTTCAACATTTTAGTTCTCATTTTTATTTTCCCTTAGTTTGGAGTGAGAATTCAAACTTTTATTTTATGCATTCTTCTATTTTTCAAAATAAATTTCTATTGATTCATTCTAATGGTCTCATAATTGCTATTGAATTCCTCCTTTTTAGGTCATAAGCTGAGCGTGAGCTGTTAACTTACCCCTCATCAAGTGTGTGACGTTTAATCCTTTGTATGTATCTGCTATCCTAAAGAGAAAACTTCAATTTTCTATTATGTTCATCTTTCTGGTCCATAATGACCCTTCATATCCCCAAATACTGAGCAATCTGCTGGAAAACCTAGCATTTCAATACAGTAGTTCTCAATACCAGACTATTAACAAAGCATTTAATGAGTTTTGCCCTAAAGTTTGCACTTGCCCATCTTTTAGTTGTGAATGCTTTTATCTTCTTGAAACATAGTTTCGTAAAATATGTCAGTGAGTTTCCAACTTGACTTATGACATGAAGAGCTATTTTAGGGAATTCTCTGTCTGTCCAGTGGTCAGGACTTTGTGCTCCCACTGCAGAGTTCCATCCCTGGTCAGGGAACTAAAACTTAGTAAGAAAAAAAACTGACAATATTGACCAAGAAAAAAAAATGGAGATATCATTAGTTTCACCTCTATATCCATTCTTAAGTCTTTCCTATGCCCAGAAAACTGAGCTGACACAAAGAATGGATGATTGAGGATAAGTGAGTCTAAAGGCGAAATGTGTGAATTGACCTTAAAAAATGGCCAGACCCTGAGAATATTTCTATTTCCTCAAATTAAGTAACTAAAGATGAGGAAACTAAAGGAAAATGTAATTAACTTGCTCAAAGCCATAACACAGAATGCATCATGAATTCATAATGTGGAAGAAATATTTTTGACTTAACATTGAAATGATTACAAAGCCTTTCAGGGTGAAACATACTGCAGCAGTTGGAAAATCATATTTAGAAGGTATAAGGGAGAAATTATGCCTAGCGATGTAGATCTAGAAGTCAATGCAGAGTGAACTTTGAACTCATGCAGTGGAATGGACTAGTGGAAATGGAGACATTTATGTCAGCAGCATTCAAAAAAAAAAAAATGGTACAGCAACAAAGAAAGACAAAGACTGACCAAAGAAGAAAGACCTAGGGATTCACACATCAGGATTAAAGTCATGAGCAAGAGTCGCATCATGAACACACAAGAGAAAAGGAGATCACAGGACACAAGAGGCAGAGAATATGTACATGTGAGCAACCTTGTTTAATTCTGGAGAACTAAGTGTCACTCCAGTACTCTTGCCTGGAAAATCCCATGGACGGAGGAGCCTGGTGGGCTGCAGTCCATGGAGTCGCTAGGAGTCGGACACGACTGAGCAACTTCACTTTGACCTTTCACTTTCATGCATTGGAGGAGGAAATGGCAACCCACTCCAGTGTTCTTGCCTGGAGAATCCCATGGACAGAGGAGCTTGGTGGGCTGCTGTCTATGGTGTCGCACAGAGTCGGACACGACTGAAGCGACTTAGCAGCAGCTGCAGCAAGTGTTACTATTACAGAGATCCTTTGAAAGAGACATGAATGAAATTTTCCATCAATGCTACTCATTTAAGTGCTGAACCTTAGTATTGATACCTGTCAAATGCTGTAGAAAACATACAAAGGAGATGATTAAGAAGATACCACTGGATTCTATTAATTGTAAAATATTTGAGATCATTATGTGAGCTTGGTCTGCAATGGAGAGGAGTAAAATTCAGATACCAAGGGCTATGCTATGCTAAGTCACTTTAGTCGTGTCCGACTCTGAGAGACCCCATAGATGGCAGTCTACCAGGCTCCCCCAGCCCTGGGATTCTCCAGGCAAGAACACTGGAGTGGGTTGCCATTTCCTTCTCCAATGCATGAAAGTGAAAAGTCAAAGTGAAGTCTCTCAGTCGTGTCTGACTCTTAGCGAGCCCATGGACTGCAGCCCACCAGGCTCCTCCGTCCAT
>NW_011494720.1:3138529-3143156 GCF_000754665.1 Bison bison bison
TTAATTTTATTTTATTTTTAAACTTTACAATATTGTATTGGTTTTGCCAAATATCGAAATGAATCCATCACAGGTATACATGTGTTCCCCATCCTGAACCCTCCTCCCTCCTCCCTCCCCATACCATCCCTTTGGGTCGTCCCAGTGCACCAGCCCCAAGCATCCAGTATTGTGCATCGAACCTGGACTGGCGACTCATTCCATATATGATATTATACGTATTTCAATGCCATTCTCCCAAATCATCCCACGCTCTCCCTCTCCCACAGAGTCCAAAAGACTGTTCTATACATCAGTGTCTCTTTTGCTGTCTCGTGTACAGGGTTAGCCTTTTTAAAAAATTATCTTTGAAATGTAAATGTGGAATAAAAAGATTCTGTTAAGTAAGCTCTTACCTTTCAGCAACTAATAAATTTCATAAGTTCTTATTGTGGGAATTCAGAACACAAAATAATAATTTGATTATGAATCTTATACCAAGAATAATGTTTGATAATTTTATCTGATGTACCTACTAACAACTTACTCTTTTGAACACAGGGGGCTTAATTATTAGTGTGTTGTTTAATATAATATTTAATACAAGAGCTTTATTTCCTTGACATTTGCTCTTTGGAGCATTTAATGATGAAAGGTATTTAATCATCCCAAAGGAATGCCATGTATATCCTTGGCTGTGAATTACATGAATATTTATAAGATTTGTAAATCACATTTCCTTCAAAGCCCTCACATTAACATTTTTAAATTAAAGACAAGGATAGAATAGAAATTAATACATTGAAGGATTAAGTTCTAGAAAATTTAGAAGGGACTGTAAATAGAGGTACCAATTCCATTTTAAAAACTGTGTATGCCTTAGAGATCCATGAGCAGCCTCGCAAGGCCCTCGCAGGTGTGATTACATAGAAGTAGAGCTTTTTTATCCAAGTTTTCCACTGTGGTGGATATTTCCTTCTTGGGGAAAATTGTTTCTGTTTATTCTTCTTTTATCCAAATCTCTCACTTCTCACATAATATCCTAGACATTAAATACCACATGTTTGGAAGCTGTTCACTTGGAGAGGTTTCCTTATCTTCTGAGCAGTGTGCCCAGTATATGTTGTATGATGGGCAGTTGGGCAGGATTCAGGACAGAAATTTCTTACAATAAGTGATCTCCATTCCTGCCTGAAATTCAATAACCAAACTGCCTGACATGGATCCACATCAGTTTATTTTTTTCTTCATGCCTTGGTGCTGAAAAACCTGGTGGATGTTCTGACTGTCCCTCCACTTGAAGAATACTGTCTTCTTCCTCTCTGTGAACCTCTTTTAATATCAATTTATGGACTAAATTACCAGAAAACACACACACAAAATCAGGAAACAGGATTAGGAAGTAATGAGTGATAGCGTATGCCTTTGTATTCTAGAAAATGTAGTCCGTAAACAAATAGATTTCCTTTGCATATAGATGTGCTGCTGTTTCGTGTGCTAAGTTGCTTCATTGTTTGCAACTCATTGTGACTCCTTGGACTGTAGCCTGCCAGGCTCCTCTGTCCATGGAATTTTCCAGACAAGAATATTGGAGCACGTTGCCATTTCCTACTTCAGGGGATCTTTCTGACCCAGAGATCGAACCTGCATTTTTTATGTCTCTTACATTGGCAGGCAAGTTCTTTACCACTAGCACTACCTGAGAAGCCCCACATACAGATAGTACATGTTGATATAAAAAGGATGTTCCTGATAAAAATTCCATTTGAAATATTATCTGCATATAATACTTAATTATTAGATTTAATAACCATCAGATATGGAAATATTTGATGAAGTTTTTAAGCATAGACATGCATTCTTTTTGACATTAGTTTTAACATTTAATAAAAGCACAATATTTGAAAATTCTGAATTGTCAGGTTCTGTGAGATTAACTATTAACCTGTTTGAGATATGTATTCTTCGCTGATATCTGGTCCACACTTAGCAAATCAGGCAACTACTTTGTTAACATGTAAGACTAATTTTACAAAAACTATCATCCAGATGATTATTTTTCTTCTATAAGCAACTATTGTTTATAAAATTACTGTTGAGAAAAGAAAGATGGTCGGGTAGAGGATGGTATGTTTATTATCTGAAAGGATTCAGAGATTGGAGCTCATTGCAAGGTTAGTGTTTACTTTAAATGACACAGATGAAATGATGGAGAAGATGCAAGACATATGGATATCTCAACATTTTCTTTCAAGATAAAGAATTTTTGTGGTAAGTCACAACAGTTGTGTCTGACTCTGTGCGACCCTATGGACCGTAGTCTGCTAGGCTCCTGTGTCCATGGGATTCTCCAAGCAAGAATAGAAGTTGTTTGCAGTGCCCTTCTCTAGGGGATCTTCCCAACCCAGGGATTGAACCCATGTCTCTTGTGTTTCCTGTATAGGCAAGTGGGTTCTCTACCACTAGGGTCACCTTTTTGGCAGAATATAATATCTTGAGAAAGCAAAGGTGTAAAGAAGGGCAGGCAACACAGTTTTATTAACCTACTGTTATTTTTCATTGCCTGTCCAGCTGCCCCAGATGGAGATGAGGTTTCACTGACATCTTCTCTCCAAGTGGAAGAGTAGGTTTTGAGGGATGTCAAATAGGCTTCAACAAAAATAGCTGAATTTTATTACTCCTGGTGGGTTTTTTTAAATAAGATTTTTAGTGAAGAAAGTTTTTCACTACTAAAATTTTTTAATAATAAAAAAATAAAGTTGAGAACTTTTTCCTATTGCAATTATTTCTTTTCCTTTTATATGACAACACTATTTTGCAACATTTTAAGATATTTTTGACAGATTAAAAACTGGTATTATGTTGTATTTCCTTACAAGTTCCACTGATTTAGAATTCCACTTTTTCATTTCTTGTCTTGATATATCATTTACTCTCTTCCATTGATCCATCCATTGATTCTTGTACTGGTAACCCATCATTCTGACAATTATAATTTTAAACTATGCTTTAATATCTGGCAAAGTAAATAACAGGTAACCTTCTATCAGAGTTCAACCTGAGAGGCAGAACCTGTAGGAGATATATACTAAGAGGTTTATTACAAGGAATCGGCTAACATGATTGTGGGGCTGACTAGGCAAGTCTGAAATACAGAAAGCGTGCCATCAGGAAGGGCAGACTAGAACTTTGTGAGTTGAAGCTGCTGTCCACAAGTGAAATTTCATCTTCAAATCAGGGAAAATCAGCCTGGATCTAAAAGTCTTTCAACTAATTGGATCAGGCCCACCCAGATTATCTAAAATTGCTTATTTAGAATAAGCTCCCCTCTTAAATCGATTGATTATGGACTTTAATCTGCAAAATACCTTCCCAGCAATGCTCAGTGTTTCATTAGCCAAGCTGACATATCAAAACGCCACCACACCGCTCCTTAGTTGTCTTTTCAAAACTATTTACTAACCCCTTCTTTAGGGCATTATAAATAAAAATTGCTGTTACTTTTGTAAATAGGAAACAGAAAATATTTATTATAATATGTGAGACATCTTAAATAGAAATTCAATAGCAATTATAGTGAAAGCAAGTGAAAATTACTTTATTACTAATCAAGGCTGAAAGTGTTTGCAGGAGTTTGTGTCAAACTGTAAGACAAAAAATTTTAATAAAATTGCCTATTCATTAACATTCTTCTGGAAATTGTCTAATTTAGAAACTCTGTCTTGAGTCCCAAACAGTGTGACAAGATAAAATACTGTATACTTAAGGTGTACTGGTTAATTAGATATTAGTAATTGCTATTAAGTACTATTTTTTAATTGTGAAAAATAGTTGATTTTCATCAATCTTTCAAAGAAAAGAAACACTGCTGCATAGCCATGTATTTAAAAATATATGCAAATCTACATGTAAAAATTGTTTAAAAAATATAGGCATATATGTGTGTATATATGTGTGTGTGTCTGTACACACACTTCATTGCTAATTTGTCTTAAATCTTAATAATGAGATTTCAAGTTATAAAATAATTTTAATGTGGATGTTTTAATGTTCAACAGAATTAAAAGTCTAATGTCTAAATGTCAGAGCTTCACTTGTCAGGCTGATGGATTTACTGTCTTAAATTGATTATATGTATATATAGATGGGAATACCAGACCACCTTACCTGCCTCCTGAGAAATCTGTATGCAGGTCAAAATGCAACAGTTAGAATCAGGGAACAATGAGCTGGTTCCAAATTGAGAAAGGAGTATGTCAAGGCTGTATATTGTCACCCTGCTTATTTAACTTCTATGCAGAGTACATCATGAGAAATGCCAGGCTGGATGAAGCACAAGCTGGAATCAAGATTATTGGGAGAAATATCAACAACCTCACATATGTAGATGACCCCATCCTTATGGCAGAAAGCAAAGAAGAACTAAAGATCCTCTTGATGAAAGTGAAAGAGGAGAATGAAAAAGCTAGCTTAAAGCTCAAAATTAAAAAATGAAGATCATATCATCCAGTCCCATCACTTCATGGTAAATGGATGGGGAAACAATGGAAAAAGTGAAAGACTTTATTTTCTTGGGATTCAAAATCACTGCAGATGGTGACTGCAGCCATGAAATTAAAAGACGCTTGCTCCTGGGAAGAAAAGCTAT
>NW_011494720.1:3143256-3144143 GCF_000754665.1 Bison bison bison
CAGTCTACCAGGCTCCCCCAGCCCTGGGATTCTCCAGGCAAGAACACTGGAGTGGGTTGCCATTTCCTTCTCCAATGCATGAAAGTGAAAAGTCAAAGTGAAGTCTCTCAGTCGTGTCTGACTCTTAGCGAGCCCATGGACTGCAGCCCACCAGGCTCCTCCGTCCATGGGATTTTCCAAGCAAGAGTACTGGAGTGGGGTGCCATTGCCTTCTCCGACCAAAGGCTAAGGGGTGAGTAATATTAATTATGAATTTAATAACCTTTATTACAATGTATTATTATTATTTGTAAAACCTGAATTTGATCTCTGGGTTGGGAAGATCCCCTGGAGAAGGGAGTGGCTACCCACTCCAGTATTCTTGCCTGGAAAAATCTCATGAACAAAGGAGCCTGGCAGGCTACAGTCCATGGGATGGCAAAGAGTCGAACACAGCTGAGTGACTCATACACATGATAAGGTAAGTAATGTATCTAATCCAACCCTGTATTTCTACAGGGTAGTTGTTCAAGGAATGGTTGTAGGAATACTGAATAGAGTGGAAATAAGGAGTATAAATTCTCTTTTCCATGTCTTTTGTGAAAAAAAGGGTGGAGTCAGAGCCAATCCCCTGGAAGAGACCATATCTTTGCACTTAAATTCTTAAAAATTGATTTTTTCAAAAAATAAAAATTGATATTTTCTAGTGAGAAAGACATGCTGTATCAGATTTTGTCTACCCATCAAAAAACAGAGAACTTCTAATAAAGCTTCAAATTCTTTTAAAATATAATAGTAATTGAAATAAAGCCTTTTTTAATTTTATTTTATTTTTAAACTTTACAATATTGTATTGGTTTTGCCAAATATCGAAATGAATCCATCACAGGTATACATGTGTTCCCCAT
>NW_011494720.1:3144243-3146055 GCF_000754665.1 Bison bison bison
AAAAAAAAAAAGCCAAAAAAAAAAAAAAAAGGGGAAAAAAATCACTAAAAAACAAGCAAAAAAAAAAAAAGAAACAAAAGTTGTTGACAATGAAGAGAAAGTGGAACTCTTGTGCACCGTTACACGAAATGCAGAATGGTGCAGCCACTATGGAAAATAGTATGATAGTTCCTCAAAAAAAATTAAAAATGGAATGCCTATGTGATCCAGATTTTCATTTTGGGGTATGTATCTAAAATAAATGAAAGCTGAATCTCAAATAAATATCTGGAAACCTATATCCATAAAATCATTATTCACACAGCTAAAAGGTAGAGGTACTCCAAATATTAATGATGCAGGAATGGATAAATAAAATGTAGAATTAACAAAATGTGAAAGAAGCCAGTCACAAATAGAGAAACACTGAATGATTCTGCCTGTAAGAGGTATCTAGAGTGGTCATATACTTGAAGAAACAGAAAGTAGAATGGGGAGTTGCCCAGATCTGGGAGAGAAGCGGGGGAGAGGGGATTATTGTTTAATGAATATAGAGTTTCAGTTTAGCAAGATGCAAAAGTCCTCACTTGGCCATCTCATGAATAAATCCTGTATCTGCTGCAAACTTCGGCACCTATCTGGCAAATGAACCTGGCTCAGTAACAGAGGGACATGAATCTAAAGAACTAGTAACAGCATTTTTCAAAATTATTAAAGTGGTTATAATAAAATCAGCCTATTCATGAAGCAGATGTCACATAAGAAAATTTAGTAGACTGTATTGTACTATAAAATCAGTAGCTACTAAAATTATGGAGTAGATAAATCTATAAAATTATGTGCCATGTGTGAGATTGATTGCTCAACAGTGTGAATGCATCTATCACTGTACACTTAAAGGTGATAAAGATGGTCATTTTTATGTTATGTGTATTTTAACTGCAATTAAAACATTTTTTTTAATTAAAGTCTGATAACTAGAATTCTGCAGCAGTCCTCAAATGAATCCTTATTCCTCATTTTTTTTTGTTTGTTTGTTTAAAGCAGTTGAGAACAGTACATTCCTCTGCTTAGAACCCTCCAATAGCTTTCTGTCTCAGTGTGAAATCTTTTGATCTGAAAGGGCCTTTCAGTATTCTCATCTTGTGCTTTATCTCTCTTCCATAAGACCATCCTGTTCCAGTTATTGTTATTGTTGACTTCTGTGCTATTTCTTGAACATTTCAGACACTTTTCTGCTTCTGAGTCTGAACACTTGTTCCCCTTCCCCTAACCTCCCTGCCAACCACCTCCTCCACCCCAAAAAAAGCCTCAGATTTCTTGTAGGACTCACCAAATTGGGCAGCAGGAAAGGGGAAAGCAAGAACAACAATATGAAACTCACAATCATAAATTCTAGATTATCACAGAAAACCACTTTATTAGTCTTCTGAAAAATGAGGAGTTTTGTATATTTGTTTATTTACACTATACTGGTTACATCTAGACTAAAAAAAGGATTAGAATTTGTGTTTGTTATTTTAGGAAATTGTGTGCCAAACAAAAAGCTGGGGGAAAGAAAGAAGAGATATTGGGTGATAAATAACACTCAGGGTAAATGACATTATGTTGAAGGTGACAGCTAACCTTTTGTCTTAGTATATTTTTCTACAAAAGTTCATCTTATCTGCTCAGTTATCAGCCACTACATCCAAAGTGATATATCCTATTAAAAAAATTCAGAGTTCAGGTCAGTTCAGTGGCTCAGTTGTGTCTGACTCTTTGTGACCCCATGGACTGCAGCAAGCCAGGCCTCCCTGTCCATCACCAACTCCCGGAGTTTACTCAAACTCA
>NW_011494720.1:3146155-3147743 GCF_000754665.1 Bison bison bison
TGAGTCCTTTGGACTGCAAGGAGATCAAACCAGTCCATCCTAAAGGAAATTAGTCCTGAATATTCATTGGGAGGAATGATGCTGAAGCTGAAGCTCCAATATTTTTTGCCACCTGATGTGAAAAACTGACTCATGGGAAAAGACCCTGATGCTGGGAAAAATTGATGGCAGGAGGAGAAGGGGATGACAGAGGATGAGATGGTTGAATAGCATCACCGACTCGATGGACATGAGTTTGAGTGAACTCTGGGAGTTGGTGATGGACAGGGAGACTTGGCGTGCTGCAATTCATGGGGTCGCAAAGAGTCAGACACGACTGAGCGACTGAACTGAGCTGAACTGAACTGAATGGCAATTATGATACTGAGCTATCAGGGAAGCCCAAATGAAAGTTACTTCATTGACCAGGAACCGAACCCATGTCAATTGCTTGGAAGGCAGCTATGCTCACCACTATACCACCAACGCACATTCACTGGGCTTCCCTGATAGCTCAGTTGGTAAATAATCCACGTGCAATGCAGGAGACCCCAGTTCAATTCCTGGGTCAGGAATATCAGGCTATCCGTGCTTCCCTGGTGGTTCAGCCAATAAAGAATCCACCTGCAATGCGAGAAACCTGGGTTGGGAAGATCCCCTGGAGAAGGGATAGGCTACCCACTCCAGTATTTTGGCCTGGAGAATTCCATGGACTATTTTGTCCATGGGGTTGCAAAGAGTCAGACATGACTGAGTGAATTTCACTTTCACTTTCACAGGCGATAATAACTCTTACACATATTTTGTTTTGCTATATCATTAGACCCAGCCCAGTGTTTTAGATAGCAACCAATTATAAAGGTCACAATGTCAGCATCTTCATTTTTATTGCCATACATCCACTGCAGTTCTCATGTTTATAATCACTATGCTTCCTCTACCTGTACTTAAGTTTCTGAACCCTTCTCCAAAGGCAATAGACAGTATTTATTAATATCAACTATTAATAATTATTTATAGATAAAGCAACCAATAAATATGTTCTTGTATGCTAAACGATGTTCCAAGTCATTTCTTGTGTTAATTAACTAACCATTAATAATTCTCTATAAAGTGAGTGCTATTGTTATTCCTGCTTTACAGAAGAGGACACTGAGGCACAGCAAGTTTAAATTACTCGATGAAGGGCACATATCTTTAAGTGGAAAAACTCAAAGTCAATACAGGCTGACAGCCCCCAGAGTTGATGTTCTTGAACACCATGCTGGATTTCTCCCAAAGGATAAATAATAAGTGCATTGCAGGAGGTGGAGATCCATAGGTGCGTCAAAAAATAATTTCTAATTAAAAAAATACAATAAACTAGGAAAGAATGAAATAAATTAAACCAAACTTAATGTAGAAAGGGTGTTTATTATTATCTTTTAGTTCTATGTGTGTGTGTAGATGGATTATGATATAAACACATTTATTCTTCCCTTCCTTGCCTTTTCTTCCCCCTGAGAATAGCCAGAGTAATCTTGCTAAAAAGTAATTCACCCCATCCATTAAAACAGCAACTCAGTACAAAACAATGACAGCCAAAAAAAAAAAAAAAAGGGGGAAAAAA
>NW_011494720.1:3147843-3148670 GCF_000754665.1 Bison bison bison
TCTGACTCTTTGTGACCCCATGGACTGCAGCAAGCCAGGCCTCCCTGTCCATCACCAACTCCCGGAGTTTACTCAAACTCATGTCCATTGAGTCAGTGATGCCATCCAACCATCTCATCCTCTGTCGTCCCCTTCTCCTCCTGCCCCCAATCCCTCCCAGCATCAGAGTCTTTTCCAATGAGTCAGCTCTTCACATCAGGTGGCCAAAGTATTGGAGTTTCAGCTTCAACATCAGTCCTTCCAGTGAACTCTCAGGACTGATCTTCTTTAGGATAGACTGCTAGGATCTCCTTGCAGTCCAAGGGACTCTCAAGAGTCTTCTCTAACACCACAGTTGGAAAGAATCAATTCTTCAGTGCTCAGCTTTCTTTATGGTCTAACTCTCACAACCATACATGACCACTGGAAAAACCATAGCCTTGACTAGGCAGACCTTTGTTGGCAAAGTCACGGCTCTGCTTTTTCATATGCTGTCTAGGTTGATCATAACTTTCCTGCTAAGGAGTAAGCATCTTTTAATTTCATGGCTGCAGTCACCATCTACAGTGATTTTGGAGCCCCTCAAAAAAAAGTCAGCCACTGTTTCCACTGTTTCCCCATCTATTTGCCATTAAGTGATGGGATTGGATGCCATGATCTTAGTTTTCTGAATGTTGAGCTTTAAGTCAACTTTTTCACTCTCCTCCCTCACTTTCATGAAGAGGCTCCTTAGTTCTTTGTTTTCTGTCATAAGGGTGGTGTCATCTGCATATCTGAGATTATTGATATTTCTCTGGGCAATCTTGATTCCAGTTTGTGCTTCATTCAGCCCAGCATTTCTCATGATG
>NW_011494720.1:3148770-3160835 GCF_000754665.1 Bison bison bison
ATCATCTTTTAGGATTTGAAATAGCTCAACTGGAATTCCATCACCTCCACTAGCTTTGTTTTTAGTGATGCTTCCTAAGGCCCACTTGACTCACATTCCAGAATGTCTGGCTCTAGGAGAGTGATCACACCATCGTGATTATCTGGGTCATGAAGATCTTTTTTGTACAGTTCTTCTGTGTTCTTGCCATCGCTTCTTAATATCTTCTGCTTCAGTTAAGTCCCTACCATTTCTGTCCTTTATTGAGTCCATCTTTTCATGAGACATTCCCTTGGTATCTCTCATTTTCTTGAAGAGATCTTTAGTCTTTCCCATTCTGTTGTTTTCCTCTATTTCTTTGCATTGATCCCCGAGGAAGGCTTTCTTATCTCTCCTTGCTATTTTTGGAACTCTGCGTTCAAATAGGTATATCTTTCTTTTCCTCCTTCACTTTTTGCTTCTCTTTTTTTCACAGCCATTTGTCAGGCCTCTTCAGACAGCCATTTTGCCTTTTTGCATTTGTTTTTCTTGGGGATGGTCTCGATCCTTGTCTCCTGTACAATGTCATGAACCTCCATCCATAGTTCATCAGGCACTCTGTCTATCAGATTTAGTCCCTTAAATCTATTTCTCACTTCCACAGTATAATCATAAGGGATTTGATTGAGGTTCTACCTGAATGGTTTAGTGGTTTTCCCTACTTTCTTCAATTTACATCAGAATTTGGCAATAAGGAGTTCATAATCTGAGCCACAGTCAGCTCCCAGTCTTGTTCGTGCTGACTGTATAGAGCGACTCCTTGTTTGGGTTCAAAGAATGTAATCAGTCTGATTTCAGTGTTAACCATCTGGTGATGTCCATGTGTAGAGTCTTCTCTTGTGTTGTTGGAAGAGGGTATTTGCTATGACCAGTGTGTTCTCTTGGCCAAACTCTATTTGCCTTTTCCATGCTTCATTCTGTACTCCCAGGCCAAATTTGCCTGTTGCTCTAGGTGTTTCTTGACTTCCTACTTTTGCATTCCAGTCCTCTATAATGAAGAGGACAAAAACTCAAAAGTGCTTGACTAATTGCTTGCTATCTAATATACCTATTTATTAGACTATTCATACTGTTGGAACTTCCCTGGTGGCTCAGACAGTGAAGAATTTGCCTACAATGCAGGAGATGTGGGTTCGATCCCTGGGTCAGGAAGATCCCTGGAGAAGGGAATGGCAACCCACTCCGCTATTCTTGCCTGGAGAATTCCATGGATAAAAAGCCTGGTGGCCTACAATCCATGGAGTAGCAAAGAGTCTATTCACTACTTGGGGAAAGGTTTCTAAATTTTATTCAGTAAGTTTATATACTATTAATAAACATAAAAGTATATCTATAACCTTTCAAAATTTTCTTTAATATCTAAGCAAAATATACATTTAGTTTTAGAAATTGTATCTATACAGTCATTGCAGAAATTCTTTAATATTGGTTTTCTAAGCTGGGTTATTACATTACTTTCACCTCTCATATTCACTTTCAATCTCAGAGTTATCAAATAAATTAATAATATTTTGAAGATTCTTTTAAATGCACTACAACTACTTAGATATCAGCAGGCCAGCAACAGATTTCTTTTTATTTAAGCACCTTGGACAAACATATTTTTCATTGTGTGCTATCTTAGCAATGATAATAATACTGTGTTCTTTCAGTTTGTAGCTTACTTTTAAAACTCTGAAGACAGAAAACAATGGATTCTTTTCAGGTGCCTCTTCCCAAAATAAGGTTTTTCAAAATATATTTAGTAAAAGTTGTCATTTTTCGTAAAGGAAGAAAATAGATCTACTCGGAGTGTGCAGAAAGTGTGAGACAACTAATAAAAGAAGAAATAGATGAAGATTTGTTTCAGTCTTCACAGATACCATCTCTGTTGGTTTATCGAGGTCAAAGAAAGATTCTGAACTTGTCTTCCTTTTCAGAAAACATGTTTTCAAAAGTGTATACTCTGGAGTCTATTTGGGGTTATATTTTAAAACTCAGTGTATCAATTTATTCATGTCTGCATACCAATTTTCTCAGTAGCAATATTTCAAAGACAAGATTTAAAGAATTTAGCTTTATGATTTCTATTCTATTGCTTTGGTGTTCAACTTGATTTTAAGATCTTGTTCAGTTTTCCATATATTTTGTACATAGAGCTAAGAGTTTGATAAGGAAATTATTGCCTTGGACTTATAAAAGTTGTGTGCATGTGTGTGTTGCTCAGTCATGTCTGACTCTTCATGACCCTTCAACTCTTTGACTCTTCGTGACTCTTCAACTGTAGCCCACAAGCCCCTCTGTCCATGGGATTTGATTTCTCAGGCAAGAATACTGAAGTAGGCTGTCACTTCCTTCTCCAGGGGAATCTTTCTGATCCAGGGATCAAATATACATCTCTTGTTTCTGCTGCATTGGCAAGCAGATTATCAACTGTGCCACCTGGGAAGGTCATGAAAGAGGTATAATATAGAAGTTTACTGAAACTGAATCATTATTGATGTAACAGAAATCTGTCTTTTCACTTAAATAATTCTGGAAAATTAAATAAATTGTTTAAACTATCCCTCACATTGCTCGTCTTTAAAATGAAGTTAATAAAAATACTTGGTGGCTCAGACGGTAAAGCGTCTGTCTACAGTGCGGGAGACCCAGGTTCGATCCCTGGGTTGGGAAGATCCTCTGGAGAAAGAAATGGCAATCCACTCCAGTACTATTGCCTGGAAAATCCCATGGACAGAGGAGCCTGGTAGGTTACAGTCCATGGGGTTGCAAAGAGTCAGACATGACTGAGCGACTTCACTTTCACTTTAGCATTTTAATTATTCAATCAAATTGTGTATGTGCTGCACTTAACATAGTGTTTTATAAATAATCAGCAGGGATATCTTTTTGTACAGCCTCAGAGATGTCATTCACATTGTATGTTACTCTTTAACATTCAACTAATGTTAACATTTATCATTTTTATTGCTTTTTTTTATTAGCTTTGTTTTCTAGGGACACACTTCTGTACAAAACAAAAACATATTTACACTTTAGCTCAGGCCATATCAAATATTTACTGACTTCTACCAATTGCTTGTGCATTTTATTATTTAAATTGGCTTTTAAGATTAAAAGATTTTTTTATTCTAAAAATTCTGTTTCATCATCTAAGTTTAAGAATTTCAAGAAATGACAATATTAAGCACACAATTTTCTTTAATTTTGTGCATTATAAATCTGTTCCTGTAAACTTATATGTAAATCAAGTGCTTGAAACTAACCCTTAAAAAGCTTGCTAGTTTAAGAAGTTACAAAGTGATTATTCAGACCATCAAGCAAAACTTTTCCATAACTTACATGGATGCCCACTTAACATTTTTCTTTTTCTCTCTTATTGATATTATTAATTTCAGTCATCACAGAGAAAAACACTGATTACTTACAAAGGAAAGGCAATTAGATATATAGCAAATGTATCAACCACAGCACTGGAAGTCAGAGCACAATATAATACATATTTAAGAAAAAAAAATTAAAACCATAAAACCAATGAGAGGAATCACTTTTGCCAAACACTGATTTCAGGTTAGAATTGACCATCGCATGTGACAATATAAAGTCATATGAGCATCATATCTGCTACTGTGGGCAAGAATCCCTTAAAGAAATGGAGTAGCCCTCATAGTCAACAAAAAAGTGTCCGAAATTCAGTACTTGGGTGCAATCTTATAAACGACAGAATGATCTTTGTTCATTTCCAAGGCAAACCATTCAACATCACAGTGATCCAAGTCTAAACCCCAACCACTAAAGCTGAAGAAACTGAAGTTGAATGATTATATGAAGATCTACAAGACTTTCTGGAACTAACACCAAAAATATATGTCATTTTCATCATAAGGGACTGGAATGCAAAAGTAGGAAGTCAAGAGATACCTGGAATAACAGGAAAGTTTGGCCTTGAAGTACAATATGAAGTGGGGCAAAGGCTAACAGAATTTTGTTGAGAGAACACACTAGTCATAGAAAATACCTTCTTCCAACAACACAAGAGATAACTCTGCACATGGACATCACCAGAGGATCAATACCCAAATCAGATTGATTACATTCTTTGCAGTCAAAGATGAAGAAACTCTATAGAGTAAGCAAAAACAAGACCTGGCGGTGACTGTGGCTCAGATTTTCGGCTTCTTATTGCAAATTCAGGCTTAAGTTGAAGAGAGGAGGGAAAACCACTAGGCCCTTCAGATATGACCTAAATCAAATCCTTTCGGTTGTGTCCGACTCTTTGCGACCCCATGGACTGTAGCCTACCAGGCTCTTCCCTCCATGGGATTCTCCAGGCAAGAGTACTGGAGTGGATTGCCATTTCCTTCTCCAGGGGATCTTCCTGACCCAGGGATCAAACCCGGGTCTCCCGCATTCCAGGCAGACGCTTTAACCTCTGAGCCAACAGGGAAGCCCATGTGATTATATAGTAGAGGCAATTCATTGATTCAAGGGATTAGATTTGGTAGACAGAGTGCCTGAAGATCTATGGACATATGTTCATAACATTGTACAGGACGTGGTGAGCAAAACCATTCCAAATAAAAATAAATGAGAGAAGGCAAAGTGACTGTCTGAGGAGGTTTTCCAAACAGCTGAAAAAAGAAGAGAAGTGAAAAGCTAGGGAGAAAGGGAAAGATATATCCATCTGAATGCAGAGTTTCAAAGAAAAGCAATGAGAGATAAGAAAGGCTTCTAAGCGAACAATGCAGTGAAAGAGTAAACCAATAGAATGGAGAAGACTAGAGATTTCTTCAAGAAAATTAGAGATACCAAGAGAATATTTTGCGCAAGGATGGGCATGATAAAGAACAGAAATTGTAAGGACTAAACAGAAGCAGAAGAGATTAAGAAGAGGTGGCAAGAATACAGAGAAGAACTATACAAAAGTGGTCTTATCGACCCAGATAACCATGATGATGTGGTCACCCTCCTAGAGCCACACATCCTAGAATGTGAAGTCAAGTGGGTCTTAGGAAGTATCACTATCAACAAAGCTAGTGGAGGTGATAGAGTTCTAGATGAGCTATTTAAAATTCTAAAAGGTGATGCTGTCAATATGTTGCACTCAATATGTCAGCAAATTTGGAAAACTCAGCAATGGCCACAAAACTGGAAAAGTTCAGTTTTCATTCCAATTCAAAAGAAGAGTAATGCCCCAAAATGTTCAAACTTCCTTACAATTATGCTCATTTTACATGCTAGCAAGGTTATGCTGAAAATCCTTCAGCTAAGCTTCAACAGTATGTCAACCAAGAACTTTCAGAATTTCAAGCTGGATTTAGAAAAGGCAGAAGAACCAGAGATCAAATTGCCAACTTTTGTTGGATCATAAAGAAAGTGAGGAAATTCCAGAAAAATATCTACTTCTGCTTCATTGACTGCACTTAAGCCTTGACAGTGTGGATCAGAACAAACTGTGGAAAATTCTTGAAGAGATGGGAATACCAGACCACCTTACCTGCCTCCCGAGAAACCTGAATGCAGGTGGAAGCAACAGTTAGAACCAGACATGGAACAATGGACTGGTTTAAAATTGGGAAAGGAGTACACAAGGCTGTATACTGTCACCTTGCTTATTTAACTTCTATTCAGAATACAGCATGAGAAATACTGGACTGGATGAAGCACAAGTTGGAATCAAGATTGCCGGGAGAAAAATATCAGCAACCTCAGATATGCAGATGATCACTCTAATGGGAGAAGCTGAAGAGGAACTATACACTCCATGGAATTCTCCAGGCCAGAATACTAGAGTGGGTAGCCATTCCCTTTTCCAGGGGATCTTCTCAACCCAGGGAATGAACCCAGGCCTCCCACATTACAGGCAGACTCTTTACCAGCTGAGCTACTAGGGAAGCAATGGATTGGTCCCAAATTGGGAAAGGAATATATCAAGGTTATAAATTGTCACCTTACTTATTTAACTTGTATGGAGAGTACATCATGTAAAATGCTGGGTTGGGTGAAGCACAAGCTGGAATGAAGATTGCCAGGAGAAATATCAATAACCTCAGATATGCAGATAATACCACTCTTCTGGCAGAAAGGAAAGAGGAACTGAAGAGCCTCTTGATGAAAGTGAAAGAAGAGAGTGAAAAAGCTGACTTAAACCTCAACATTCAACAAACGGAGATCATGGTATCCAGTCCCATCACTTCATGGCAAATAGATGGGGAAACATTGGAAACAGTGACAGACTATTTTCTTGAGCTCCAAAATCACTGCAGATGGTGACTGCAGCCATGAAATTAAGAGATGCTTGCTCCTTGGAAGAAAAGCTGTGACCAACCTAGACAGCATTTTAAAAAGCAGAGACATTACTTTGCCAAGAAAGGTCCATCTAGTCAAAGCTATGGTTTTTTCAGTAGTCATATATGGATGTGAGAGTTGGATCATAAAGAAACCTGAGCACCGAAGAATTGATGCTTTTGAACTGTGGTGTTGGAGAAGACTCTTGAGAGTCCCTTGGACTGCAAGGAGATCAAACAAGTCATTCTTGAAGAAAATCATCAATGAATATTCATTGAAAAGACTGATGCAGAAGCCAAAGCTCCAATACTTTGGCCACTGGATGGGAAGAACTGACTCATTGGAAAAGGCCCTGATGCTAGGAAAGATTGAAGATAAGAGGATAAGGGGAAGACAGAGGATGAGATGGTTGGATGGCATTACTGACTCCATGGACATGAATTTGAGAAAACTCTGGGGGTTGGTGATGGACAGGGAAGCCTGGTGTGCTGCAGTCCATAGGGTCACAAAGAGTCGGAAGTGATTGAGCAATTGAACTGAACTGAACAGGAACTGAAGAGCCTCTTGATGAAGGTGAAGGAGAATGAAACTGGCTTAAAACTCAACATTTAAAAAATGAAGATCATCGCATCTAGTCCCATCTCTTCATGACAAATAGACAGGAAAAAGTGGAAACAGTGACAGATTTTATTTTCTTGGGCTCTAAACTCACTCTGGACTGAAGGCATCCATGAAATTAAAAGATGCTTATTCCTTGGAAGGAAATCTATGACAAACCTAGACAGTATATTTAAAAAGCACAGATACTTTGCCAACAAAGGTCTGTATAGTTAAAGCTATATTGTTTTTTTTTTTTTTCAGTAGTCATGTACTGATGTGAGAGTTGGACCATAAAGAACGCTGAGTGCCAAAGAATTGATGTTTTCGAATTGTGGGGCTGGAAAAGATCCTTGAGAGTCCCTTGGACTACAAGCAGATTGAACCAGTCAATCATAAAAGAAATCAACGCTGAATATTCATTGGAAGAAATGATGCTGAAGCTGAAACTCCAATACTTTGATCACTTGATGTGAACAGCCAACTCACCAGAAAAGATCTTGCCACTGGGAATGATTTAGGGCAGGAGAAGAAGCAGACAACAGAGGAAAAGATGGTTGGATGGCATTACCAACTCAGTGAACATGTGTTTGAGCGAACTCAGGGACATAGTGAAGGACAGGGAAGCCTAGCATGCTGCAGTCCATGGGGTCCCAAAGAGTCGGACGTGACTTAGCAACTAAACAACAACAGCCATGTAATATATAGATCTATATTTACAGCACGTAGTATGGAATGAAAATTATACTTAGCAATAAATGTATACCTACAAATGTGTGTAGTAAAAGGCAAGAATTAATTACATTTCTGTACTTTCTGAAAATCTAAGTTCCTTGTTAGGTATTTTATACTTTGTGCAAAAAACTCATGTTATTCACATTCAAACGATTTTATAGAAAAGTATGAGGCTCAGAGAAACTAAGTAACTCAGTCACAAAGTTAACTAGAGGCAAAGACTGGATTTGTTTTTACATGTATCTTATATCTGCCACTCATACTGCAGGAGATATTGTAACATCATGCATAATTCACTTAACTGATACTTCATTCCACTGAATTACTATTCTTTTCCTCTGAAAATAACTTGATCTCAACCCTGAAATCCAATAAGAATGTGTCTCTCCTCCAGTATTCCGATATGATTTCTAATGGCTTATGAATATATGTATATATATGTTTAGATATAGTTAAACATATGTTTTCTCTCTCCTCCATTGTTCCCTCTCAAAACTGTTCTGTGATGAGAAGTGATAAGTTCAATTTAAATGAATATTTTTGACTTGCTTAAAGTTGAAATGACTTCATCTTACTGAAAAGTTCTTCAGAGGAAATGTCAGAAATTTCTGTTTCTTATCATTTAGAGTTGCCATTGCCTGAGAGTTCAAATATCTTGGTCTCCTGTTGACTAGAATATTATAAAATCTGGATTAATTGACCACTTTCTTGCATAAAATGTATTCTTGCTGCTTCCCTGGTTGTCTTGTCCCCTGCAGTGCACTTTGGATTTCATGATGAATTTTGTTTTCAGAGAAACAATATTTTCATGGTTTAAGATCATTACTTGGTAAGGAAGAACTGAGTGCTGTTCCATTAAATGGTAAACGCATTTGGCTCAGCAAACTTAATTTTCTCTTATTTTCCATTCCCTACAGAACTCTAACTGATTAGGAAATGTGTCTCTGCCCAACCACCTTATTTTTCTCTTGCTGTAGTTGAATCCATTGATTAAGAGGTAAAAACAACAAAATCAACAACAAAATCATTTACACAAAATTTAAAAACAAATTTAGAATTTGCTTATCAAAAATTTAGAGACTTCAAAATGGGGCTGTTTCCTTCCTGGCTGTATCTTTGTTGCCATCAGCTAACCAATATCAAGTAAAATAGTACATTTGCATTATTACATTTCTATATATTTGGATAGCACAGAAACATGGCTTTCTTTTTAGAAAATTTGCATGTTTCAGAACTACAGGTGTCTATAATGAATTAAACCAAAATTAATGAAGATTGAAAATTATATAATTACTGAATATAAAACTTAGAAACTTAAACCATAATAATTAAAAAGTTTTCAGTTCCCAAATATTAATATTTAGAATGCTTCAGACCAAGTGAATTTTCTTATTCATCTCTCTCAGGATAACTTTTTTATTTTATACAAAACTTTTTCTTCCATTGATCACTTATAAAAGCTCGTAAGTGATCAGAAACTATATTTTACCATGAAAAATGACATCCAGAGATATTGAAACCCTTTTTAGTTTTATACTTTTTTGTAGTTGTTTTAAAGAATTCATAAAATATTTTATGATACTAAAAAATAGATAGTTAAATAAAAAAGTAGGGATTTACATAGAAGTTGCCCAAATACTTATTTTGGTTGACTGTAACTATGTAATAAATTGGGCAGTGTATTAGCACTGGCTTCTAATTCGTATCATTTATTGTAGGCTTATGGTAAACTTTCTGAAATTCAGTTTATTCACATATAAGATAGGAAGTTATTTGACCCTTTCGAAGAATTATTAAGAAAATCAAATGAAGTGGGATTGTGTCAGTAGGTATAAAAGAGAAAGTTTCTATTATATTCTTTTGACTTTTTTTTTTTTTTTTGGTTGATGAATAAAAAGTTGCAAAGAAAACACACAAAAATAACTTTAAGGGAACTTTAAGGGAAATAAGCTATCTGGATTTTCTACTTTATAAATTTAGGACAAAAGAAAAGGGTATGTTTGAAAGACTTTCCATATTGAGGTCGTTCAGGGAGTTTCTAATGTTACTGCACAATTGACGTTTTGTTCAATCTTACATGCTCTTCCGTGAGTAAGAAGCCCATCTATCATCTAAAGTTCTCTTCAGGCTTTATTGTTGCCTTGGGAAATTGGCACTTAATATTACAATTCTAGGACATGGCTTATAGCTTTCTTTGGCATGCTGTGAAGCATTTACTAGAAAAAGACAGATTGCATTAAGCCTGTGCATATATACAAGAGAAATGTAAGTCATGCTTATCATCATGGGGAAAATACCTCTACTGTCCCTGGAAAGATTCCATCTGTACCCTATGTGACTTTACTTAATATCAAAGATTAAACCTTGGACAGATTAAACCTTGCATTTTAGTTTCTTTGGACTTTGATTTTCTAATCTGTAACTGGGAGTGAGAAGTACATATCTCATAGATCAGTTGTGATGATCAAATGAATATACAAAGCATCCTAAAGATTACCTGGCACAGAGTTAATGCAAAAAAATTCAATATTAGGATGGTTGAATTGATAATGAAATGTCTTAGAATCAAACAGGCATGAAAGGCTAGGCAGAGTTCAATGTGACCACCAGAAACACAGAATCTATTTGCGAGTTGAAACAAAGATGAAAGAATAAATTCTGAAGGAGTATGAAAATACTTACTCAGGTATTTTAGCAAGAAGTGATGAAAATTAGGATTAGGAATATAAATAAGTCAAAATACAGTGAAATACAATTAGAAAAAATTCAATTAAGAAATACTGATCTTGAAAATGAGTGTATTTGATTGCTTGCCAAGCATCTTATGCATTCCAGTATAATATAACTCTTCATTAAGGCAATACAAAGAAGAATGGCATTCAGTTCAGTTCAGTTCAGTTGCTCATTCGTGTCTGACTCTTTGCAACCCCATGAACTGCAGCACGCCAGGCCTCCCTGTCCATCATCAACACCCGGAGTTAACCCAAACCCATGTCCATTGAGTTGGTGATGCCATCCAACCATCTCATCCTTTGTCGTCCCCTTCTCCTCTTGCCCCCAATCCCTCCCAGCATCAGTCTTTTCCAATGAGTCAACTCTTCTCATGAGGTGGCCAAAGTACTGGAGTTTCAGCTTTAGCATCATTCCTGCCAAAGAATACCCAGGACTGATCTCCTTTAATGGACTGGTTGAATCTCCTTGCAGTCCAAGGAACTACACACAATACATATGTATCAGTTCAGTCGCTCAGTCGTGTCCGACTCTTTGCGACCCCATGAATCAGAGCACGCCAGGCCTCCATGTCCAGCATCAACTCCCGGAGTTCACTCAAACTCATGTCCATCGAAGCAGTGATGCCATCCAGCCATCTCATCCTCTCGTTCCCTACTCTTCCTGCTTCCAATCCCTCCCAGCATCACAGTCTTTTCCAATGAGTCAAATTTTCGCATGAGGTGGCCAAAGTACTGGAGTTTCAGCTTTAGCATCACTCTTTCCAAAGAAATCCCAGGTCTGATCTCCTTCAGAATGGACTGGTTGGATCTCCTTGCAGTCCAAGGGACTCTCAAGAGTCTTCTCCAACACCACAGTGAAAAAGCATCAATTCTTCGACGCTCAGTTTTCTTCACAGTCCAACTCTCACATCCATACATGACCACTGGAAAAACCATAGCCTTGACTAGATGGACCTTTGTTGACAAAGTGATGTCTCTGCTTTTGAATATGCTGTCTAGGTTGGTCATAACTTTCCTTCCAAGGAGTAAGCGTCTTTTAATTTCATGGCTGCAGTCACCATCTGCAGTGATTTTGGAGCCCAGAAAAATAAAGTCTGACACTGTTTCCATTGTTTCCCCATCTATTTCCCAGATGCCATGATCTTCGTTTTCTGAATGTTGAGCTTTAAGCCAACTCTTTCACTCTCCAATTTCACTTTCATCAAGAGGCTTTTGAGTTCCTCTTCACTTTCTGCCATAAGGGTGGTGTCATCTGCATATCTGAGGTGACTGATATTTCTCCCGGCAATCTTGATTCTAGCTTGTGCTTCTTCTAGTCCAGTGTTTCTCATGATGTACTCTGCATATAAATTAAACAAGCAGGGTGTCAATATACAGCCTTGACGTACTCCTTTTCCTATTTGGAACCAGTCTGTTGTTCCATGTCCAGTCCTAACTGTTGCTTCCTGACCTGCATATAGGTTTCTCAAGGGGCAGGTCAAGTGGTCTGGTATTCCCATCTCTTTCAGAATTTTCCACAGTTTATTGTGATCCACACAGTCAAAGGCTTTGGCATAGTCAATAAAGCAGAAATAGATGGTTTTCTGCAACTCTATTGCTTTTTCCATGATCCAGCGGATGTTGGCAATTTGATCTCTGGTTCCTCTGCCTTTTCTAAAACCAGCTTGAACATCAGGAAGTTCACGGTTCACATATTGCTGAAGCCTGGCTTGG